>NC_057943.1:11473953-11671453 GCF_018555375.3 Anguilla rostrata | reverse complement strand
CTGCGTCAGCCTGTTGGAGGTGCAATCAGACGCACAGTGCACAGCAGGCTTTTACACCCGCCCTGCTGCTGGCCCAGCTTTCCAGCTTCCCGAACAATGCCAAAATCCAACCTTCCAGCTCGCTGACCTGCATCCCCTGGCTGTTTTTTTGTATTTGCATTTTCTGTTCAAACAGTCCTCTTAAGCTGCCGACAATGGAAAGTCATTTGAAATAGCTGTGTGGGCTTTGACTGGAGCAGGTGTTTGGAGACACCGGCTGAGCCTGGCTGAATTATTAAAAGGTTATTACTGTGCCATAGGTTTGCTGGTCCTTTTCAGTATGGAGGAGTGAGATTAGAAATTCTCAGCATTGAATGATTTGGAGGGCCCCTGTGTCGTGGAGTGTGATGCTGTAGGAGGGAGGCCAGGTGCTTTAGTGGAGGTTGCTGAAGACCTGAATGCTGAAGGACTTTCTGCGAAGTCGATTAAAATTTCCAAACCAATAGTGGCCTTCGAGTGCGGTGCGGGCTGGGAGTCTCCTAGCAACAGCGGAATGGCCCCGCGTGTGCCCGCGTGTCTCCGCGCGTGTGACCGCCTGTACTCTCGCCCCGCAGTGCCGGCCGCCCTGACGCTGGACCCCATCACGGCGCACCAGAGGCTCATCCTGTCGGACGACTGCACCATCGTGGCGTACGGGAACCTGCACCCCCAGCCGCTGCAGGACTCGCCGCGCCGCTTCGACGTGGAGGTGTCAGTGCTGGGGGCCGAGGGCTTCGGGTCGGGCGCCCACTACTGGGAGGTGATGGTGTCGGAGAAGACCCAGTGGATGATCGGCGTGGCCAGCGAGGCGGTCGCCCGCAAGGGCAGCATCCAGATCCAGCCCAGCCGCGGCTTCTACTGCATCGTCATGCACGACGGCAACCAGTACAGCGCCTGCACCGAGCCCTGGACCCGCCTCAACGTCAAGAGCAAGCTGGAGAAGGTGGGCGTCTACCTGGACTACCCCAAGGGCCTGCTGGTCTTCTACAACGCGGAGGACATGTCCTGGCTCTACACCTACAGGGAGAAGTTCCCGGCCAAGCTCTTCCCCTACTTCAGCCCGGGACAGAGCCACGCCAACGGCAAGAACGTGCAGCCGCTGAGGATCAACACGGTCCGCCTGTGAGCGGCGGGGGGGCATGGGTGGGGAGGGAGGGGGGGTGGGGGGTGGGTGGGGCGCTAGCTATACGGTCATATAATCTATGGGATCTGTGCCTCGTAATAGACAAAACCTAAAATTGATGTCACAATCTAAACTGCGCAAAAGAGAAAAAAAACAGGAAATCTTTTCTTTCAGTGCTACTAAGAGATTGATTTATTCTTTTTGCAGTGTAAGGCTAGCAAGGTGTGCTGGACTCGGCTGCCTTGAATGTGTGAAATCCTGGCTGTTCTGGTTAGCACTGTGGTCCCCATGCCCTGTGTGAGTTACACATCAGACACTGTGGTCTCCAGGGCCCCGTGTGAGTTATACCCCAGCGCTGTGTTCCCCAGGCCCTGTGTGAGTTATACCCCAGCGCTGTGTTCCCCAGGCCCTGTGTGAGTTATGCTTCAGTGCTGTGGTCCCCGTGCCCTGTGTGTCCCCATGCCCACTGTGGTCCCCAGGGCACTATTTAACTGACGGGACCCCTGCAGAACTTTATCTGAAGCTGGTTATTTCAGCCTGCCTCTTGTTGGCAGACGGTGTTGTGCATTGTCAGTGATTATTGGGTGGACCTTGAATTTGAACTCGCAAGCATTTCAGGGGAAAATGGTGTTTAACCACGGTGCCAAGCTGGGCCCTGTCATGGAAAAGTGCTCCTTGTGTCGATGTAGTGACTTAAGAGGACAGTGGAGAGAAGTATATAAGAAAAATTGCTGCTTTCAGAAAGAGAGATGTTCTTGCTTCGCTCAGACACAAGTGGTTGAGAAGTAGTGGCTGCTGTTGGCATCCAGGGGGCTAAATGTCCTGTCTTTTGCACTTGTCCTCAGCGAGTCAGTTCATGAAAGGGTATAGCTACTGACTCTCATTATCCAATAAGCTTCTCTCTCCTAGGCAGTAATCAACGATTGGTTCAGTCAAGTTGCTGATAACACATGGTGAGTCTGCCTTTATCTGGGCTTCAGGAAGTCTTCTTTGCATCACTGCTGGTCATGTCATGTCTTTGTGTGTGTGGTTTTAAGGGAGTGAAAGCCAGTGTCTGGATGTCCTTATTATGTGCTGCTACGGGGGCTGAGGTTTCTTGTTCAAATATTACATGTATTCATAAAAAAATTTTAAGAGGTGCATCAATTTTTTTACTTAACCATTTATTACTCTTTCTTTCAATGTTTGTCAATCATTTCAATGGAATTTTGTGCTTTCTCTTCTTGACACTTGTATGACAGTGTCTAATTTATACTGAATCTCATAAGATTTACTCCCACTGTGGCTCATATAGATTTATAGTTCTGTGGCCTCTAGGCATTGTTCAAATTTTGATCTATTCCAGATACTTTCCCTTGCATGTAGCCTAATGCTATCGGTGTTGATGCAAGTTGCCAGAGCATTCATGAGGCTGTGCTCAGCATCCTGAAAACCAGGGAGTATGAACAGAAACGGTTTGTCATTGCTATAAGGACATGGTTACCTTTCAGTCTAATTAATGAGACCACTCTGGGTACATCTCCCACTAATTAAAGACATTATTCTTTCCCTGTTCCCATCTTCATTTAAAATGCATTGCAGGTTCTGCCACCTCAAAAGATTATGCCAAATAAATGTATGTCATTTTGTATTCTTATCTAAATCTTTGCCACATACTGCCCCCCCTCCCTGCCCATATTCCACTTAATCAATCTCTTGTCGATTAAAGAAAATAATTTTAGGAAATTCTCCATTAACATCATGTTTTAAGTTTAGGTACTTTATTTCCATTCAGTAAAATTCAAAATAAAAAGTTTGTTACTGGGAGTTTTGAAAAAGATCCTTTGTCAGCTTTATGGTTGGGTAAGTTCTGTCTGCAATATGCCTCACTCTTGAAAGGGGAAGTGATAATCTACCAAAAATATATCAGTCATCATTCTTGTAGTGAGCCTGTCGGGCGCTCCACAGTTTAATCTTGTGTGTGTGTCTGTGTGTGTGTGTGTGTGTGGTTTTGTGTAGTGAATTCTAAGGGCTGTCATTTCCATTTAGCATATTGGAGCTGGCTGCCACACTCTGCCAAAAGAGATACAGAGAAACAGCACACCTCCTCTTGCCTATCAGTCCGTATAACAGTGTGTCAGTTTCCCGTTTTGAAAAAGGCGAAGCCGGCTGTGTCATCGATGTTAGTTGTTATACTTCCTTGCAGTGCTCGGTTTTTCAGCCAGAGAGGTTCTGTTTCTGTCTCTTCCCTTTCTGGCTCGGACATATCACTACACGCGTGTGAACTTTGCCCTCTGGTGTGGCAGGAGGCTAATGAAAATGTTCAATTTTAATGTACAAATAAAATTATTGTAAAACTTGTCCGTTGTGCTTGGCGTGTGTGTGTTGTCTGAAATAATTATGTTTTCCTCTCCCTTTCTCCCTCACCGTTATATTGAAGGGTCAGAATTTAATTTGGTGATTGTGGATCTGTCAGGCAGTGCATCTATCTGAAGTGTCCATTCTCACTCCAGCCTCCCTCTCTCGCCGCCTCGTTTGATATAGGTTTTCCACTCTAGGATGCCTTCAGCTGTGATGAAATGGAGGTAGCTTGTTCTCTGAGCAAAATGTTGTTTGTTCTTTTACTTACTTTGAAAAGGTTAAAATTGCCCTTGCTGACAGAGATGTGTCCAGCAGGTAAGATGTTCTTTCTCCTCTCCTGTGTATGGCCTATATATATATATTATTTTTATTTTTTATTTTTTTTGGAGGCATGTGATGGCACAGGTACCTTTACTGCACTAGCTACGTTGCCTCTGCTGGAACATAGCAGTCTCTCCATTGATGGAACAAGCTGGCAGGTGGGGCTGGATTGCTACTCTGTGCAGAAGGAGTTTCATTACTGAAAGGAATGATGGCTTGAATAGTGCAGAATTCATTTTCTTGGCGTCTTGTGAAAAGGCATTCGAATGCGTGGGCGCTGAGGGACACGTTTTTGGGCCTGGAGGTGCAGTGGCAGGAGCGTGTGATGGTGACAGAGGGCCGTAAATTAGCCCGCATCGTTAGGAAACGAAAGTCCCGTTTCCCACCCGCTGCGTGGCTTCCGTTTCGCGGCGCTCGTTTGCGCGCACCTGATTAATGCGCGTCGCGTTACCGCCGCCTCGCAGGCATCCTAACGGAGGAGCTTTCGCACGGCGCATTCTGCCATAGATCGGTCTCGAGATTTGTTTTTCCTCTTTCCTTCTATCACCGTCACCACGTGTTTACCTTCACGTGCGGTTTCCCTCTAAAGCGGGTTTTCCTCAGAAGCAAAACAAAGCTAACGCCTGGGGAAACTGTCTGCTCATCCGACTGTACATCTTTCCTGTATGGTCTCGTATTTTTAAACCAGTATTTAAACCCAGCTTTGAACATTTTTCTTTGAACAATTTGGAGTGAGTAGTTATAATCATAGACCCCCCCCAACATTCTCTGTCAGTAATGGAGAGAGCAGACCAGAATGCACTTCTCCTCTGAAAGGCATAACTCCAGGGTCTATTCTGTCTGCAGTCCACCATCTGAGTTGCACTGTCGTCTCATCAGTAGAGTACACACCATGCGCAGCCAGTGTAGGAGCAGACTTCTGCTGCCCGATTGGCTGGGAGTCCTTGATCCTTCCCACTTGTAAATGAAATCCCTCCAGTGATGCACCTCAGGGCCTGTGTTCAGGCCACAGTGTGTGAGAGGCCAGTGTGTGCACCAGAGGCACAGCAGGCAGGCTCCAGCACTCCTCAGTGTTAACACCACCCACCACTAGGGGTCTCTCTCTCTCAGAAAGGGACAGCACTCCACTCGCAAAGGTGTGGGCTGTGTCCGAATCCACTTATTTGACTTCTATTGAGTACACTAGTTGTCTGAAACTTGTATACTCAGTAGTAGGCCAGTAAGCTATTTCAGACAGCCCTGGGCTCTCGCATCTTGATTCTGTAGGGCTGGAGTATTCAGTGGATATATGTGTGTGTATATATATACACACACACATATATATAAACATATACACCCTCACTCCATTAAACATTGGTGCATTTTTTAGCTCTGGAATGAAGTGACTTTTAATATGTTTATGTAGCCTTACAGCTGTTTATTCTGTTTATGAGCTTGTTTTTTTTTTTTACCCTGAGAAACTAACAGCTTGCAATAAAGTAACTGACAGATGCTGCAAGAGCAGAGTAATCGCTTGCTTCGTGCCGCAGTTTGATGGGTCAGCTGGTTTTAAGATTGCTTTCAATGAGAAGAAGTGCCCCCCCACCCCCACTCTCCCCCTCCCACTTTGAAATTTAAGTGGAAATGCATTGCAAACAACATAAAAACTGGGCCAAAGAATTATTTTTCATTTTGAGAGGCAGAAAATGTATCTGCTTTATAAAGGGCATGTTTTGGCAGCGTCCTTGGGTTTACGTATTTGATCTGTATGGTGCTTAAAATGATTTATCCAAGCCAAGTATTGAATTGCATGCAACAAATGGAAAAGATGGAGTGTGCTGGAAATTTATTGTCGCCTTTCGATTTATTAATGTGCGTTTGTGTTTGTTTTATCGCTCAGGGGCCCGGCGATGTGGAAACGTCTGCCACACTAGGCAGATGACACAAATAGACATGGTTGTGTAACCCTCCCACACTGTGCCAGCTGCAGTCACTGCCTGTCTGTGTATGGGAATCTGACACATGCTCCGGGGAAAGAACCCTTAAAAAGGCATCCCCCCCCTTTACGTTTGAAATGCTGTTTCATATTGTGATTATATGTGAAGCCTCCCCACTACCCCCCAAGTTTAGCTTCTGTGCTAAAGGACTTGCTATCTGGCTCTAGGGCTTGTGTGTACTTGTATTCCATTAGTGACATCACTAATTGTAGCCAGGTTAGCGTTTCATTTTTCCCATGTCCGATTATTTTTCTTTAGTTTGTCAATGTAGTATGCATGGGGTCGTTTTGGAATCCATTGGTGCACACGCATGCGCACAAAGAACCCCTAATGGTGAGGGCACAAGTTCTCTATTTGCCAGGATGGACCCTGTGGAATTCAGTTTTTTTTCCTGTTCCTTTTTGGCTAAACACAAAGCATTTCTTAATAATACAGTGCTGTACATGCATTTTGGTGCTACAGGTAGGCAACTGAATGTTGGATGTTTCTTTGAATTCCCTGGGGTTTCATCAAATGCAACATTATCTCATTCCATCAAATTCTCCTACCGCCTCACAATCTTTTTTTTTTTTTTACCCTAACTGGAACACTTACTCTACCAATACTGTGTAGGGTCTCTATCAGATTTGTTAAAGAGATAACTGGTTACTATAAGTGGTGTTGCAAAAGTAATTTTCTAGTGTATGAACATATACATTTTTTTAAATGTTTTTGAAATATTTTGTGACACCGAGTATTGATTATGAATCAGCTTAAGTATCAGTTCACTCAGCGGCTGAGACAGAAATGCTCTTCTATTTTAATCTCAGCTGAACAGTGTACAGTGAACAGAGGGGGGGGGTCAGTAAACAAAGATCCCTCAGCACCACTTGCGAAATGATGGCCCGAGGCAGCTTTTGAGCATGTCTTTTTATTGCCATGTGTAAATAAGACACTTGTGTGTTTACCCACATTTAACATCAGCCCTCCCTGCTTCTGGACTGTAAGGCTGTCATCCACCCACACCCTGTCAAAACTGAATTAACAACCACCCCGTCTCCGCATCCGTGCTCGTGTGCTGTCATCCTTTATTCTGTCTCTTTTGTCTTCCCCTCAGTCTTCAGCGCTTTGTTCTCAGCGCGACGCGGGCAGGACGCGTCTCAGGCTCCACTCTGCGAGCCTCTCCACGCTCCTGATCAGCATGCCGTTAATGGCCATCGTCGGGGGAAACAGGCAGAGCAGTGCGGTACAGACCAGCCCGAACAGCACGCTTCCTTGGTCCCGCCCCCCTCGCCGGCCCCCGCCGCAGGGGTGCGGCTGACCGTGCGGACTGGCAGCGGAGCAAGCTGAGCAGCGTGGCGCGCTCGAGAGCCGTGTGCCCATCTCGGGGATCGCGAGGAGTACGTAACCGTGTGGGGCGCCCCGGCAGGACAGGGCTGCGGCCTCGCTCTTGCCGCATGGTCCCTGCCTGCCGTCGCTGTGCGGCGGTAAACAGTGGCCTGCGCTGGTGAGCATTGTTGGCGATGTTGGCAGCGTGTGCCCGTCCTCTGCCCTGCTGTGGACAGCCACACCAGAGGAGGTGTAGGCAGTGTGTGCAGCGTGAGTCTTTACGCCATGGCGGACGGACGCAGGGACCGCCAGCCCCACTGGTCCTGCATCGGGGGTGTCCGTGTCCTCTTTGCGCTTGTCCGTCTGAGCGCGGGGGCCTCCCTGGCCCCACCCTCCTCTGAGCACCCCCATGGTCAAAGCCAGGACCAGGGAGAGGGCGAAGGTGGCCAGGGGTCGAGACGGACTTCCCAGCGTCTGCAGCGCTACGGTGAGCAGGTCGGGGAGGCAGGAGGAGAGCGAGCCACCGGCCTGCAGGCAGGCTCCCACCAGCCGTCCCTCTGCGCTCCAGTCCCGCTCCCCACTGCAGCCGCAGAAGCTCCAGACCAGCAGGCTGCACAGGAAGCCAGGCAGGTGCATGAGCGAGCCGCTCTGTCCGTGCCCCGCCCCCTCCGCCCCCGTCTCTGAATCGCAGCTCGCCCCCGTGCTGCAATCCTGCGGGCACTCAGAGTTCAGAGGAACGGGGTCACCCGCATGGACACCCCCCTCACCCCACTTCTCACTCTCCAATGGCCACCACAGCCTGCAGGCTGTATCCACGACAATGAGAGGTGCGGTCAGCAGCATCGCTGCCCCATAGGTGTGGTCCAGGAACAGCAGGAGACGGGGGACGATGACATCACTGGACGCCCAGGAATGAGGTTGCCAGGGCTTAGCCAACCACAGAAAAGTGAGGAAGGCTGAACACAACAGAGAGAGAGAGGTTACAACACGCTCAGACGGATGTGGTCACAGAAATACAACAGAGAGAGAGAGAGAGATACTGACTTTCTATAGTTTTTTAGTACACCCACCCAACCACACACAATCAAACATGGTCACATTTCGCCACCCAGCTGAAAGACTGAGAGCGAGTGAGAGAGAGAGAGAGAAACAACAGAGAGAGCGAGACATCATCCCACCTCAGCCCTCACCTGTGACGAGGAGATCGGTGAAGATCAGCAGACAGCTACAACAAAAGCCCACGGGATTGAAGGGGCCTCTGAGAGCAGGAAAACACAAAAGACTGCAGATGATCTTCAACAAGCCCAGAGTCACTGCTGCCTCCAGAACCCCAAAATCCATAACTGAAAAAGAGGGGGAGAGAACGGAATTGAGAAGGACTGAAAGGAAGGTATGAAGACATCACAGGATATTAAACAAACTGCATTTTACTGTCTACTGTCAGTCACGGCCTGCCTGTACTTCCACCAAACAGTCAACTACAGTGGCCTCCAAAAGTATGGTAGCTGTGGAGTGAACTGTGTTATTTTTGCAATATACCCAAGGCATTTGGATTTGAGAGACGATCTGCTCTTATGTCATGATATTTACATGTGTATATGTTTTACCATTCTATAGAAGCTGAAAATGGGGATCACAACACAAAAACAGTTGTTTTTGTAAAATGGTAAAACACAGATGTGGTAAAATAGCATGAAATAAAAGCCGATTGAATGTACTTCGGTCTGAAATTCATCATCTGATCTAAAATCCAAATGCCTTAAGTATACACAATTCACTCTACTGACCCCATACTTTTGGAGGGCACTGTATGGTACTTTTTTTTAATAAATTCTTTTGGCAGTTACCAATAGCCAATACACTCAACATGTCATTCCAGTCCAAAATGCCCTTTCACATATTTATGTCTTTATTTAAAATGTTCTTTTTCTTCTTTGGAGCATAGAGGTGCTTCTATTAAACAATCTTAATATAAATACAGTATGTGTATTTATGCATATCTAAAGGACGGTATATCACAGATAGTATGTCTTTTTGATTAAAGGTAGGTAAAGTCAAAAAAAATTACAGTCCAGCCTAATAACCTGGAATATTTAGAGTTTCAAAAAAATAATGAATGTCCATCCACAGTCATCAGGCATGCATGCACACACACCCTAACATTTTCTGCAGAACTTGAGCCAAAGTTACTGCAACAGTGAATTTTGAGAAATCAGGAAGTACGCCTACAATCTGGTGCAAACTCCTTTGCACACCCTACTGTGCTGTTCCATAGAATGGTACTGTGTCCTTTGAGGAGCTGGACAGAGCATGGCAGCTTATTACATCACATATGCATTTACTCACTTTACATTTACTTTGTGCCATTTAGGCCACAGTGGTTTACCGGCTACAACGGCACTAGACCTAGAAAATCTGTTGAATTGCAAACACATCTGGAACCAGATTCCAGACTCTGACCTATTTTTTTTTTTTAAATGCACAAACGGCTCGAGAACATTACAATATAAATTATATATAAACCATATTCAAGATTAATTTTCGGTAGCAGTCAGTCCCACCTGCGGTTCTCAGCGTGGCTCCTTCCACACAAGCATGCAGTCAGTTTTGTTTAACCATCCCATCTTTTAGTCTGCTGTTGGGCGCAGTGAACGAGCGGCAGCCGCCGTAATAAGGAAGAGGACCACCTTTGCGCGTGTTGAGTAATGCGTGTGGATATGTGTGGTAAGTTCTTTTGTAATATTTTCATGTCATTGGTTGTTTGGTTGGTAGTGGCTTTTTACTGGCAAGTGGCCATCATTTCGCTGAGCATTACCACCACCTACTGAACTGAAGTGGATCGGCATCTAGATCTGATGAAATAATCCTTTCTTTCAAATAGGTGGATACACTATTGAAAACTTAATTTCCAGAATACTGGCTGACAAGTGTAGTGAAACATATTCCCTTCATTCTACCCCTTTGTAATTCTTCATAAAAATCTTTCTCTCTTCCTAAAATAACTGTTTTTTTTTTTTGTTTTTTTTTTTCAATAATTGTAAAGATGTGTTTAGTCTTTTGTGTCCAAATCTTAATCTGCTGTCCACATCTGGATTTAAAATACCTCATACTTATTAGTACTGAATTTGTATCAGAGCAAATGATCACTCTTAAAGGTTGCACTTCTACCCACTGCAATACCAGGAGGATAGCATAATCCCAGGAGGATAGCAGATCTTCAATGATCTGATTCTTTACATGATTATTTTATATACACATTTAAGGCTGATACACTAAAGGCATATACCATATTCATCCTGTTACAGGGTTTTTAGGTCCAGTTGTACAGTATATATTCGAAAATATGGACTATATGTAAAATAGTTTATACAGTTTCAACCCAATTCTCCTCTCGAACACATTTAATGCAGTATGCTAAAAATCTACTGATGGCTGAGGTAAAATCCATTTAATTTAATTTACAAAACTTTATAATAATGTTTAGGTTGCATTATTCATGAACAGAGAGTACGTGGTGTGTATTGCTCAGGAATGTTCTCAGGTGAGGCTAATTGTGGGCCTATTTAAGGTCAGCTGTGCTAACTAATGGGCTCATCTTGTAGTAGGATTGGGCAGTGTGTAATCCAAGTGGTTTCTCACTTTGCCTAAATTTCTAAATAAATAAAAAAAGAAATCTAACCGCAAATTCAATTAAGTGTTTGGTGATGGTGGCGGAATGAGAAACTTTTTTAGCAACCCCCCGCCTGCCCCCAAATGTTTCAATTTTTCCAAAGATCCTATAAAATCCTCTTGGTCAAACACTCACAGTTGCTTCTTTTTCTGTAGAATTCCTGACTGGCTCTTACTGGAATTGTGTGTGACCTCAGCATCTTGCACCTGAAAGTGTACTCTGCATTCTGTGTAATCACTGCCTTCCTTTTATTGCACTGATGCCCTGTTGACAGTTCTGACATTTTAAATTATCCTACATTTCCTAAACCCGGAAGTTCACTGAAACCTGTTTAATATACTGCACACAAGGTTTTGCTTAGCACAGTGGGGAAAAACACTCTTGGCCTTTTTACATTTCAGATTAAGAAAGTACATAGGCACACTCAGAAGTATTTGTAATTGTTGAATTGACATAACAATGTAGCTGCGGTATACTGATTGTACATGACACCAGATATATTACCATTTTCATGCAATTGTTAATCTGCTCCATAATTTAATAATAATGTAACTATGTTTTTATTCCACAAATATTGACAAAGAGGATATTATGATTATCTGACTATAACATTACTGTACCTTAAAGTTGTTGTAGACATTAATGTTGTTAAATGGGACTTGTGGGGTTTTAAAACATTCACATTTATCTGAGGAAGTAAGTACTCTCTTGGGGGGGAGAAGTATCTGGACTACCTGGGGAAGTAAAAATAATCTTTGAATAATGCAAAAATAAAAAATAAAATAAATTAAAAAAAGACCAACAGTTTACAGCTACATCCACAAACCTTTTTAGGCTGTCAAATGGCATCAACATAATTACAGGATGTGGTTTTTTGGCACATGCAAAAGAAAAAGTACCCATAGCTCACCAAGTCTGCACTGAATCTACAAAATATATTATGATTTCAAATAAATCATAAGAACAATATACAAAACATCAACACGAGTAATAATACTATCACCATCCAATATCATATATGATAGCATATACAAATTATGAATAATTGTCGAGAGAGAGAGAGAGAGAGAGACCTCTGTCAGCACTTTATTTCTTTGGCTTATTCATTGCGCGTCATGTACAGAACCAGTAAAACCGCACTCGTGAACGAAAAAATTAAGAACAGCAGTGAAATAGACAAGCGAATCTAAGGCAAACTGAACCTTACCTGTCCACACGGGAACCTGCAGCTCTTCTGAATGAGTCAACACTTTTCACTCTTATTTTCACCCTGCTCTCGTGGTGTTTCCTTTCATCTTTTCGGGCGTGTCCCGACCCCTCGCCCCTCACTCCTCACCTGTGTATGTGAACGCTAATTTGCATATGTCCGGGGCTGTTTCAATCGTGGACCAACTCGTTTGGCAACGTACCGCTCTAGACGGGAGACGTTGACACACCTGCGATTATCCACAAACGTAGGCCTACTTCTTTGTTGAGAATAGGCAGAAAGTGACAAGTGCGGGTAGATTTGTATTGACAGTTAATGATCTTATTATATAACAGTACGTACCTAAACACCAATCCAGATAGTTTTTAACAGTGACAAATATCAAATGCGGTGGCTTTTGAACTTTTTTTTTTCATTTTCATAATGACATGTCAACAGGAATTTTCTAACAAATTGGCTAGGCCTAGGCCTACTGCCATCTGCTGTTTAAAACTGTAGCCTATCTACACATCTGTACTAACAAAAGATAGTGAATTTTTGAAATCGTTTAATTCACTCTTGTTACTTGTGCCATATCTCAGTAGCCTAGGTTAAATCAATATGATATAGTAGAGCGGTGATTTATTGGTGACCGTACACGATTTAACAAGACTTCCGACGATTTAAGTTAAACTGACGAAATAAAAGATTTTGATGACCAACCACATATAAAACCTTCTCTAAAAAAAAATGCTTATTTCATGAGGGGAATGGCCAACATTTCAGATTCTCGACTAGCTGACTGGGGCATTTAAAAAAGAAAGATTCGCCTGTTTGAGATTTCATTACAAAGTAATAGCCTAAACTACTATTTATTTCACACGCACACACGCGATACATCTGAGATAGGCTACTAAATAGCGATTCACAGTAATTTTGCACACATAGGCTAATTTTACTTTTTCCAAAAGAGACGGAACTGTTTTAAAATTGTTTGCTACATCGAATCAAAGAAAACAAAATTGTGAAAACAAATCGCCATGATTTGTAGCATTGTCTACTCAAGATGGTAAATATATAGTCTGTGACATAGCCTATATCCCCGGTTGAAGCACAATCCGAACAGGCATAAAATAGCATATAGTTTCTCGTCACAGTAGCCTACGTGCCGTAGCCCACTGGCTATTGGTTGGAATCAGTGTGTGATGTTGATACGCTTAACATATGCACGCGAACACAAATAGGAAAGGTTAGAGACTTTCTTTTTCTAATAAAATTTAAAACGGCATTCTTTCACTTGTTTGGAATATGTAATCTTTTTCAGGCGAACCACGGTAAATAAAGACGGTAATGAAATCATATGTCTGCCTGCAGAACCCAGAAGTGAACAGTAGGCGACCCGGAAGGTCTGAACTCAAGCAGAAGGCAGGCAGAAAGAACATCAACCTTTTTAATATATTTTTGCGAGAAAAATCTGCAATCGGGGCACCAGGTCTGTATGCAATTCGTCATTTATTTTTTAAAGCAACTTCTGCTAGATTCGCGGCACTTTGTTTGATTTAAATGAGTTGTTTCGGTCATTTGAGTCCCTAAAAAGTTGCAAATCAGAGAAATCACTAAAGCAAGCGCATGTTTGTAAAAGGAAACCAATGTATGCTATTGTGAAATATTTTACAATGTGTGGTACGTATAATGAAAGAAGAAAATGCTCGACGGTGGCTTATTTGATAGTGAATTTAGCGAAAATCCAGCGTCTTACCAAATGCAGCGCAATTCTGCAAGGCATGATTGTTGTAGGAAGTGTCTAGTTTTTTTTTTTTTTTTTTTTTTTTTTTTTGAGCCGGGCTATTCAAACCTGCAATTCTTCGTAAACAATCATTCGAGCACTTAATGCAAATACACTGGTGGCATTTACAATCACCTCTATTTATCTTTTGGTTTAAAAAAAACGAAATGTGACTAAATTTGGGGTCTGCAGAATATGGCGTCCTGTCCTTATAAAAATAAAGAGAGGCTGCCATTTTTGTTTTTCTTTTGTCTGAAAATTTTAATAAAACTGTCTGAGAATGTGGGAGAGGCGCTGGAGAGAGGCACCGAGGGGGATTAGAGTTTCGCCGACAACGAACGAATTGCTTTTGGTGTGTAAGAATTTTACACGTTAACAAGTAAACTATAAATGTGAAACAAACGTATGAACCCGGCAGCAAGCCCGGTAGAATATAATCAAAAGTTGGGCAACTTTTGTTTAAGTTTTAAAGTGTGAGATTTTGCATAGAAAAATCAATTTGAATGTATAATGAAATAATCACCTTATTTTTATAAGGTATATTGCTGACGTTATTTTGTGAACATAAGCAGAGATCATATGCGCTGTAATTTTGCTCAGAGCGTACAAGGAAATATGCGCTCGCGCATTCAGCTCTTCAAATTTAGGCTATGTCCCGTTCCTTTTTTTTGAACGTATGTGGTATACATACAATCCGTGTATGCTGTTATAGAATGGAATTACGACCCCATTTTGTTACTGTACGTTTCTTTAGCTACTGAATAGGCTACAATGAATTGCGCGTGCGTTTCCTGCAGACTAGACTTGCCTGGAAGAAAAGGTAGAATGGCTCAGAATGCAATGCATTACTCTGAAGGTAAAACGGCACGGCAATCGGGACATGTTGCTCCTTGCTTGGTAATCCGGTTGTAGGTGGAAATATATTTAAATTCGGGCTCATGGAAGTGGATACAGAACCTTCTGGGAAAAGTTAATCAGTTTAGAAGTTTGTCAATATATCTATGTTTGTTGTTAAATGCAGCCATGTTTGGGAAAATGTCACTGGTAAAGAATATTTGCATATGGGCTGCGCTGAACAAATAAATGGGAAAACTGAGGACGTGCACCAAAATGGTTATGGGAATTGTCCAACAAATTTAGCCTATAGCACGATCAGCTCAAATATAACTTCACATTTTTGATCACTGTTTTCCTTATTCGTGAAACTGGATGCTCTGTTCTTTACATTTTGGCCGATAAAGATGGTTTACATTCTGCTTATTTTAACGAAATAATATTTTGTTTAATCGTGAAACAGGCCTCCTTCGTATTGTTATTTTAGTTTTTCCCCAATAGAGTGTAGTAGAGTGTCTGGTTACTGTGGAACCGATTCTGATCTAAAGATAACAAGGCCCATTGTTTTACATTTTGTTCTTTGTGTGGGTGCTTCTGACGTTTCGTTTTTTAATGCCAATGCTTCACCAGTGTTGTTTTCTTCATGCGCAGGTGATTTGTTTCAAAAAGTAGGGCCTCCTCTGTTTTTTTTTAATTTATTTTTTTAAGCAAAGGTAAAACAACTTATTCCAGCTGAATTGTGTCACTGACGATTACTCGTTATTTTCTTGTGTTTTTGTGGAGAAATGTATCTCTTGTATCAGTCTGGTTGCCTTTGCAAGAAGGCCCACGGCAGCTGTTATTGGTCATGGTCTTTGGTCTGTAAGTTGAAATATATGCATTTCACTTCACACAAAAAACACAAACTACCTTTCTTGGCATATGAAACTAAATATATGAAAAAGATACATCACGGTCTTAACACAGACATAGGAACATTATGTCCAGCCTCTGGGGGGGACTCAGTGTCCTCTCTTGTCCAAACTGGAGGGCTTTGTTTTCCTTTGTTTTCCCTTTTGATTTCTTTTGGTTTTTTTTTTATTTTTTTTTTTAAGATGACAACCTGCCTTTTCACTTTTTGAAGCCTTGTGTGTTTTTTTTTTTTTTTTGGCTGGACCGCAACAGTGGGACCCAGCCCTATAAACACGAATGTCTGTGAATGAGTGACTGAGTGATGAAGTTACACCATTGGTTGGCCGAGTTATGAAGTTACACCATACTAGGTTTTGACCTGGTCTTGTTTTTCTTTTTCTTCTCACAAGTAATTGGCAAAGCAAACAAGTTTGGTTTCATACCCTTGCCTTTGATCATGGATGCTTTAATCGTTGGTGTGCTGCTTCTGAAAGACATCAGGGAAAATAAATATTGGCTAATTGTTTTTTGAGGCGGTGCTGAGTGGTTGGAGGGGTAGGTTTGATTGGACGGTTTTGGTTGATGATGTTGGGTAATGTTACAAACTGCTCCGTGCTCCGCCTTTCAAAATCTGCTCAAGGATCAGCACTAGAGCATGAACAACATGCCTCCTGACACTTGCTTAATCGCTGCTGTAACAAGTGTGTAGTATACTGTACATTCCTCTAAGAAAGAGGATGGGTGGGACACGTGTTGACTGCACTGCAATGCGTCTCCTGCCCTGAAGCGTTCAACCACAGCCCCGAAGCAATCTAACACTTTTAAACGATCCATTTTCAATATTGGGGTGGGGGGGGTGGGGGTGGGGGGGGGGGATGTGCTTTGCATAAACCAAGCAGGTCTTGATGTGGTTTTTACTGGTGATTAAAACAGAGGCAGGAACGCTGATGTGTTCCGAAAAGACCTCTTTGTTCTTCTTTAGGGTGACATTACTGATCTAGATTTTTGTGCCAAAATGAGTGTACAGGGCACTCTGCGTTTTTGACATGATTGTACATTGTGTTCCATATACCACAGTTCTTTCTTTAGATAACAGGGTAGCTGCAATGTAGCTGTAAGTGTTTAGAGAAGCGGTACTGGAGTTAATGCAGATGAGCTAAGATTTCAGTGTCATACTTGGAGGGGTCATATTCTGCTTTTGGGGGTAATAATGGCCACCTTTCTCTCTTTAAAAAAAAAATTGTTTCTTTCAGAATGCTTCCGTGTTTGGAAAAAGGTGACTGCAGTCAAGTCAAGATTTGTATTTGTCAGACATTTTGACTAGTGCAGGGATATTGCACTTTTTTAATGTGCAGTCTGGTGTTATTTTCGTTCCCCAGGAGCCTCTGGTGTTAGTCTGGATATTTCACACAGCCCTCCTGTGGAAATGTCTTCCTGAGTGGGAGTCCACGTCTATCTGTGGCCAGAATCTTCACACGCGCACACATACACACACACACACACACACTCTCCTCCATTCTAATCTCTCCCTGTTCCCTTCATCCGTTGCCTGTCTTTGGGTCAGCTGCTGTGGTCAGCCCGTTTAAACTGGACTGCTTTGTTTTGTTTGGTGAATTGTGTTTTGAGCGATACCAGGGAGCTCCACAGTTCTGACGGGATTACAGTGTGAAATATTTTGGGTTGACAGACACGTGATCCCACTGTTCAGTTGTAGCAAAAGATACGGGCTGGCACTTAACTTAACCTGTGTCTCCCAGGTAAGGTGGCCCGTAAGCCTGTGTTTGAAACACCACTCTGACCATCTATCAGTGACCTTCAACTTCTTTGACTCGTTAGGGAACAAACTAAAGCAGATTCTTGGCAACAGTATTTTTGAACAATCTTATCTATGCAGAAAAATTAATGAATAGCTTTTTAATTAAAAAATAAAGGTTTTTAATGCAAGAATTCCCTCTGTGTGTGAAGAATGGAGTGGTGAGGTTTGAAAAACTTGGAAACCAGTCTTACTGCGAGTTAAGAAAAGAAAACAACAATCTCTCGGTCATTTCCGTCTCCAGTGAGACATGGTGACTCACAGCACCTTCTGTGAAAAGGTTCTGCTGTATCAAGCAGAGGGAAACTTTAAAGCCACGTTTTTCTCGTGGTTTTGCGCTCTGCTTGCCTCAGAAACGTTTAGCGTGTCGTATGCGGTCAGAAGATGTATGCTTGAGCGGTTGGGGATGTCCCTGTTTCTGTGATGAAGGGGCAAAAAAAAAAAAAAAAAAAATGTGAGGGCGATTTGTTTTGCGGTGGGGAAAAATGTTTTGTTTGAATGTGTGATGCTGCGCTTACTAGGGCTGTCAAAAATATTCTAAGTTCGAAAACTATTTGAAATTCTTTTTTTTAAGTTCGAACCTAAATTTGAGAATTCAAATATTAGTTTTGGATCCCGCGTTTTGTAATTAACATGAATATACAGGCTTTAATTTCATGCGGCGAATCATGTTCATGCACGCAAAGTTCATTTCCTGTGCTAACGTTACTTCCTCTGTCAACAAAAAACGTTCTGCCCTGGATCCAGAGCAAGTGGATCGTCTGGTTTTCCTTGCCAATAACCGTGATACTTTCAGCTCCATGGACACCTAACGTTACTGGTCAGCTAGCCTCGCGATCCAGTCTCTTTTTTCACTTCGTTCAACAGATCATGTCAGCTAACAGTTTAGCTAATAATTCCCATGTAGCTATGTTCCTTTCTGTTCGAATTTGATCAAATTGATGATGAAGAATTAACAAACCAACTAGTAAGTATTTTTTTAGTACGGGATACGTTGAATTTCCTATACATCATTTCCTATTATTGATTAAAATGCGTTGGCATTATCCGGAAGTGCTTATCTTGGCATTGCTATAAACTCAGGGCTCATTTAAGACTGCGTGCATACGCGAGTGAAACTGACTGGAGCACAACCGTTCACGGTCAATCGAGTCATGTGAATTTAATCACTACTTTGAGGGATTTTCGCGTCCACAAAGTTTACTAATACGTTTATAATGAGGCCCAGATGTAGTACTAGTGAAAGTTCACCGATGTCTTATTCTACTGCCGCTTGTGAAAATACTGGCAGCCATTGAGGCGTCACGTGATATTGCGACACTAAGCATTATTTGTGATTACAATGAATTCGACTTAATTAAGATATATCGAACTCAATTTCATGGCACTTTTGACAGCCTTAGCGCTTACTGTAACATACAAGCTTCTTATTGAACTGTATTCAGCGTGCCTTGGTGAACTTGGTGAAATATGGCCAGCTGCTTAAGAATGAACTCCAGGTAGAAATGTGATTGACACTTATTGTTCCCTCATACATGTCCTGTGTTCGTATTTGTTGTGTAACAATGATTTCCCCCTGTGTACAGGGGTCATAACATGGAAAGAGGTCCACCCTTGAAATTGGATGAATGTGCAATACAACTGAAAACTGGAAATAGTCATTTTAATTAATTTACTGAATTGCCTCCACCCATACTATGGGTCATGTTTCTTAAAGAGGCACCGCTCCAAAGAGTGTTGTGGTTCTGTGCATCAGTATATAGCATTTCTCATTGGAATATTTCTGAAATGTTTTTGTTTTTTTAGGCTGCTTGAAGCAGTTGAAATTGAATTGTTTTATTGTCATTGAATGCCTCTTACTTTGCTCTCATGAAATGAGGCCTGTCTGCTAAACTACAGTAAAGAGGTCCCAGTCTGTGCTTTGCTTTTCCTTTACCGTGCAATGGAATCTGGGATCCCCGCGCCAAGAAAAACAGAGCTTTTAACAAAGTTAAAGTTTTGAGGGGTGGGGGGTAGGGGGGGGCGGGGGGATGGAATTAGCCAATGCGCTGCAGCAGCAGGATGAAGAAAGCCCTCAATCCGAGAGAGAGCTAAGCCGACAACATTTCAGCTTGCGGCTACACCCGCGCACCCCCTCCATGACTGAGTACTGTATAATCCTTGTTTGTTTTGTCTCAGGAGGATGGCCGAGCCTCGGTTTAATAACCCCTATTTCTGGCCACCACCTCCATCCATGCCTGGCCAGGTAAGAACGTCCACCATCGCTCAGGTTTTTATCCGTCTGACAAATGAAAGCTTGACAGTCATCGCGGCTGCAGCGCTTCTTGTGTCCCAGGGAGAGGAGGGGAGGGGAGGAGGGTGGGTTGGGGTTGGTCGCAGCTCTCTGTTTTTGGGCTCGCTGTCGCACTCATCTGGATGCTGCACCGCACCCAAACTGCCTTCTCAGTCCTGCATTTGACTCGCATGTTTGGGGTCAGAATCATCTCCTCCTTTGCACTGAGGGCTGTCTTGGTCCCTCAGGAACCGATTCCTGGCATCAATTTACTATCCGGTTAATCACATTTTAAATTATGTACACATGCGCACACACAATCACATACTGTATAATTATGGAGGGTGAAATGGGTGTAGTAGTTTTTATTTTGATAATTTATACAGGTGAATCATGGAAAGGATTTCCAAATCAGCTTTAATATAGAAAGTAATCTCCTGTTGCTTTTGGTCCTATTCACTGTGTAAATTAATTCAAGGTGCCATATTAACACAATTTGCCTTCAACATTTCCATGTTCCTTAAACAGGTGAAACTCCAAACACCTGAAGCCTGTTACCCATCAGGTCTCTTGTAATTTTTTTCCCCCCACTTTCCACGCTCCAGAATGTGGAAACCAATTTATTTTCAATTCACGCTCCAGAATGTGCCAGGTCACAGCTTTTTGGGAAACCCTTATGTATTGTGAAGGGGCAGGTGGTGATTTAGTGTGTTAATATTGGGGGGGGTCCCCAGGTCCTGGACACTGCCTGAATCCTAAATTATGGTCACATGTCCACTTTTCACCTCTGTGACGGTGTGGCACGGCGCCCTCTGCTGTATCCTGAAGGGAGTGCCATGCATGTGCCATGCCTCTTCTGTGGCAGCAGCTCCTGCAGTAACTGTGGGACCGAATACAGACAAGAGGAGGAAGTTAAACTAGGTCAGGACACTCAGGCTGGTGATGCCCTTACTACAAAGACCTTTGAAGCTTGACTTAGTTAATTGGAGCATGCCATGCTACCAACTCATTTACCCGAACATTTGATTATAATTAAGGAAATTGCCGCTACACGTGTGATACACACTAAATTTTGCTTTTAGAAAGGCATAGCGTACTGTCTGTGGGAATCAGCAATGGGACAAAGACATTTTTTTTGTAAAGTAGACTTTGTTGTGAGAAGCAGTGAGAACCAGGTAGCGAAGCGTACGATAGATGCAGTGGTTGTGGTTTCTTTATAAGATGAAAGCTGCATAGCAATTTGAATAGGGGAAAATCATTATCTGTTATCTGAATTTTTTTGGTTTTTTTTTGTGGTCATTCTTGGAACTCGCGTGTGATTTTTGGCCTGCTTTTGATTGACACTGGAGCGGAGTTTGGGCCCATACTGCTGACACATCAGCGTTTTGAGACTTGACTGTCATAAGCTGACTGACTAGGACTTTAAAGACAGCGGGTCACAGTTTTAAAGTTTTTTTTTGTTTGAAAGAGTGGCTATGGCTCCTTGACTTACTGCTGCTTGACTTTCTCCTCCAGTGTGTCGGACGCCAACACACAAGCCGCTTGTTTCCGGGAGAGCTTTGCTTCTCCAGCATGCGTTTTCTCTGCTGTTGGTGGCCTGTGGTGTGGAAAATAGTTGCCTCCTCAGAACTCTGTGTGCCTGAGCTGCACTTCTCTGGGGGGAGTGGGGTAAGTGGGGGTTGGATCAACAGTAAATTCTGAATCACTTTTGGCAATTCCAAACTTGGGGTAGAGGAAAACCAACTTTCTCTCACACACACACACACACACACACGTATGCAGCAAAGTATTTGAAACCTAAGTTTTGTTTCAGAATCTTTGTTCAAATCTAACTTGAAGCCAGCGGCAACTCCTCTTAACAATAGGCCTACCTGACAATATAGCAGTAAATATGATCGAAATTCTTTCGACGGCTTTAGTTGTTCTCTGTATTCTGCAAGCCTTTTCAGAATCAGTTCAACAGGTGAAATGCTTAAATGGCGATTTCAGAAAGAGTTTCAGTCTTACTACAGTACTTCTAGCTGGTGTAATGTTTGTTCTGGCCACTAGAGGGAGGCAAGAACGCACATATTCGAAAGAACACTGAATACCGAGTGCTTGGAATATATTATGACGTACTATGACGGGTAATGATTTAATCATTCAGGGGTTTTTACCCACTCTAACTGTAGAATAAAACATAAAATGGTACCTTCTACATGTCAACTTTCATGCCTTTATTAAAAGACTACTTGAAGGGAGCATATAGGCTATGGCTTATTTTTCATTATGGAGATATGGCTGTGTCACAAGTCTCCACCACTCTTTACAAGTCACCTCCTGTGACGGCAAAGCTTTCTTACAACAAGCAGTAGAGCAGCGCAGTAGAGGCCCTGGGATGAATCACTGTGAGACTGTGACATCTTTTTTTGTGTGTGTTTTGGAGCAGAGAATTGTTCTCCTCCGCCGTCTGCAAAGGGTCACAGTACAGCACCGTGAGGGAATAAACACGCCAGAGGGATGCCGCTGAGTAGGTCTGAGCCAGCAGACTGTAGCAAGGAATGTGTGGATGGTCATTATTCATAGACTCGGTACACTGACTTAAAGCATGGGAAAATGTAACGCATAAGTTTATATGGCAGAGCCAAGTGTGGGGAGCCTGTAATTATGTGTGCCAGTTTCTTTTGATATGAGATTCAGGGGAACTGTCTATTCATACTTATGAAGTATATATATATATATTAATAATGTTCATACTTCACAGTCTCAGAGACCTTATTTCAAACACTGAATACACTAAATCAACAGTTTCCTTCTTTTGCATGTTTTGGTTCATCTGGCCCACAGAATCATTTTTTCCCCTTTAGTTTTAAAAATAGATTTGGCATAGCTGCCTTCCCCACAGGGAGTACTGCTCCAAGGAGGGCATTCAGCAGCTAGGCATGTTACTCAAGATAAGGGTGTGTGGAGAGGGGCATTTAGAGGCTTGCTGTGAGCAGTGTGTTTAGTCATGCAAGCAGATTTTGGTAAATGTGAGTTTACAAATGTCGTTGCCAAGACAGCGTGTACCGTTTCATCCATTATATGTCGTGAAGCTTATTTTAATATTTCTAAAGATTATTATTAATTTATTTTTATTTATTTTATTTTTTGAATTGATTTTGGCAAACAAAATTTTGCTTACTCTCTAGGCATTTTATTAATTTATTTTGTTGCAATATTGAATCATGTCCAAGTGCACAGCTTCCATTATGATGTTATTCAGCAAATTATCCCAAACCACAGAAAAGGCAATGAACCCTCCAAGGGCGCTTGTTAAAAAAAGAAGGAAAACTGGCCATGTCGGTGTGTGGCAGGGTAACATGGGAATTGGGGGAAACTTTCCTTTCTGCAGTATTTTGTACAGGAGTACGCATGACAAGGGTAATGGCACACATACCTTCAGATACTTCTGCCTTTAAGCAATAATCGCATGAGGAGTCTTTATTTTACCCAGGTCTGCCTGAAAACATTGAACTGCAAATGTATTACTTCTTGTGCACGTTCCATCAATCCTGGTCTCAGTTTGGGAATATCGTACAGTCACAGTTGTTCGCTGGGTCTTTGAAAAGCAGTAGAGTTTGTGCTTTCTGACCCGGTCTTAACAGACTTGACCCCGCTGGAGTCGCCTCATTAAATTGGACACTGTTCTGGACTCTTGCAGCTGGATAACCTGGTGCTGATTAACAAGATCAAAGAGCAGCTGATGGCGGAGAAGATTCGGCCCCCGCACCTGCCCCCCACCACGGTGCACTCCCAGCAGCCCCTGCTGATGAGCCCGTCGCCCTCGGAGAGTGGGCAGCAGGTGATGTCCATCCCCAAACTGCAGCAGGTGTCTGGACTCCATTCACACAGCCCGTCCCAGCCCGACATCGCCCTGCACGCCCGGCCCGCGTCCAGCATGGTGGCAGGTAGCGTACCGCTCCAATATCGGAGAGAGACACCTGCACACACACACATACGCACGCACGTACACACACACACTCACAAACGCAGACGCGCGCACGTGCACGCTTGCATTCACACACAAACGCGCACACACGCATACATTCACATGCACTCTCACACACAGACACACACAGGGACTAGTGATGCACCAGAAAAATCAGATAAACTTCATCCATGGCTTAGGTTTTAAATGAGAATTTCACAGAATTGATTCAAACAATTTTCTCTGGTGGATGCTTGTGTTTTTGCAGTTGTGTTTTTTGCATGGTTGATACCTCTCCCTTTGGTGGTGAGATACTTGCATTTCTGATTGTTAGTTCCCATCAGTGCAGTTTTTGTCTGTGGATGGGAGCTTTGGGTGCTGTCTGTGTCTGTAAACTCATAGGCCCCTAAGCTGGAAACATTTTCTCCCTTCTCCACAACTTCCAGTTTTGTCCATTTCCTTTGCTGGCTGGTATTTGCTGTGAATGTCAGTTTTCTTTCTGCGCATCCCTGATAGGCCACATTCTTGGTGACGTCAACATGAATCTGGATGACAAGTCGGCGGTAAAGGCTAAGGGGTTGTGGGAGGACTGGCGTCTGCGTCAAATAATCGACCACCCTTCTAGATCAAACCACCTTTCCGGTAAATATCCTCCGTTCTTTGCCATGGCACTTGATTTTTATGAAAAGCCTGAGTGCCATTTCCTGCTATAATAATGAAAACACACATTTTTGTGACAGATTTGTACCAAAGATAAGCCAGGAGGGAACTGAGGAAAGGGAAACATTTTAATTAATAGCATGCTTTATTCAGAAGTGCAGTAATTTCAATAGAATTTTACATGCTGTAAATAATGGAATTAAGAGCTGTAGTACCACAACGTTCTTTACCTGTATCAGAACAGCTGTAGGGGGAGTCACTTGAAAGGCCCAAAGTTTATTCTGCAGATTTAAACATGAAATGGAGTTACTCCAGCTCTTAATCGATAGGCTGTCTTCTAGCTTTAGCGCCAATCACATTCCTCTGAACTGTGTTAAAACTTGGCCTTTGGAGTTATAGAAGACGTTTGTGTGGGAACCCTGTTGCCCGCCCTGCCTGTGCCCCGCAGGTCTGGCCCTGTCGTCCCGCTCGATGAACCCCGGCGCCTCGGACGCCATCACCCCCACCACGCCCACCTCCGGCAGCCAAAACCGGCTGGGTGGCGCCCCATCTCCAAACATCGTCTCAGGATTGGCCAGTGCCCCCAGTATGGAGCAAATTAGGAGCGGGGGTCTGTCGGGGCTTTTGGGGCCACCTCCAAAGATGGAACGGGGGCGTAAGAAAATCAAGGCGGAGAACACGTCTGGCCCCCTGCTGGTGGTTCCCTACCCTATCCTGGCCTCTGGCCATGACCAGTCCGGAATCACCATCACAGCCAAAGAGGGAAAAACCTACAGGTCAGTCACGGCTACAGAGAACAACGGGCTCGTTTCACTACTTATGATTTTATTTGAAGTAATATTAGTCTTCTCATAATTGCTCATTACATTTTGTATAATGAAGTTATGCTTAGTGTGTGTGCGTACGTTTTGTGCAAGTGTAAATCATATATTGGTGAGTTGTGTAGCCCTGTTTCCAATTCCGGTGTAAATCGTGTTTGCGGATTGTGTGGGTGTGTGTGCGCTTTATAGGTGTAAAGAGAGTATATATTGGACATGTGTGAAGTGTGTTTACATTGTACAGTGGTAAAGAGTATGTGTGCGTGTGTGTGTATTGTATAGGTGTAAAGGGAGTATATATTGCACGTGTGAAGTGTTTTTCTATTGAACAGGTGTAAAGTGTGTGTGTGTATTGTACAGGTGTAAGTTGAGTGAATGTGTTTTGTATAAGTGCAAGGTGTGTATGTATTGTACATGTGTCAAGGGTCCAAGGTATCAAATGTGCCTCAAACCACTGTGCTGCTGCCAGATATACAGTA
The DNA here is from genome assembly GCF_018555375.3 of Anguilla rostrata. Taxonomy (NCBI): domain Eukaryota; kingdom Metazoa; phylum Chordata; class Actinopteri; order Anguilliformes; family Anguillidae; genus Anguilla; species Anguilla rostrata. The sequence goes on along the minus strand of NC_057943.1, from coordinate 11,646,009 downwards.
GATACTACAAGCATTGTTTCTCCTGATTCATTTTCCTTTTGAACTCAATGGAAAAAATATTCAGGAGAAACCATGCTTGTCCTTCTCTTCCTGCTCTCAACAAAGGCGGACGCTTTTTCCTCTGCTCCCTCCCTACCCTTATCTGCCCCTGCTTGCTGCTCTCTTGTCTTGTGCTCTGTCTGTCTGAACTATCCGGAGCCTCTCTCTGCATTTCTCTCCGAAAACTAAAAGCATGGATCTGATCAACTGGTCTCTCAACGCAATTGATAGTATTTTCTCGACAAGAAGAACGGGTCAGGGAGAGCCCTCTTGCCCTGACGGAACGTTTGCAGCCGGATACACGATGGACTCCTGGAAGGAGTGGAGGGTCGTGTGCCTGTCGATCCTTTCCGTTGAGGATGTTGAAGACGTTTACTTGATTGGGAGGATGTTGAAGACGTTTACTTGATTGGAATTATGATAACAGGCTTTCTGCTGTTTGGAGCTGGCAGCATCCTGATTTATCGCAAAGTGCCAAAGGCGTCGGCAGCACTAATTGGGAAGCTGCCCGCCATTGAGGGAATGGGCAGGGCTGTCAACACTCAGACTCAAGCGATTTGCGAGCTCAATCGCAAACTGGATGCGATTGGATCGCAAATTCGCATGACGGATACCAACTTGGAGAAGTTGTCGGTTCGGCTCACTGAAATGGGCCACTAATTCGGATTATTGGAACAACGCTGAGAGAACCACAGGACTAAAGGTAGACGAAAAATGCAGAAGTCTGCCTGAACCCAAAACAATCCTTATCCTCATTGGCTCCCCCACATCGGCCTTGGAAGGCTGATATCTCTCCACTCTCCTGGATTGTTATGCAGACAGATGCTCGGCCCTGCCCCCACCTCCCTGCTTCTATGGAACTTTGTCTCTGGATCAGGACTCTTCGAGGTCGTCTCCACGGCAACGGCCGTGTCCTCGTCATCAGTATCAGACGGCAGAGACAATGTTGAGACTGTGGTGGAGATGAAGTCCATGGACTTACACACACACGCACATGAAGATAACACACACACCACCTCCTACTCAACGCCTTCTTGGCTCCCACCCCCCCTCCCTCCCCCGTTGCAATGCAGTCTGCTGAGGGTTGATGCGATGCGCCTGAGCGGCTGCGCGCTCCCCCCAGTGTCTGTGCTGCGACACTTCCCCTCCCCGACACCCTACCCCCTACCACATGTGCAAGTCTTCGAGTTTTGTTGTAATGTTTGTAATGTTTGTAATGTTTTCATGATGTTGCTATGTGCTGAGGTTTTTCTTCGTTTCAATGAAACGAGTGCCCTCTCGTTTCATTGAAAGGACTGTTTTTTTCCTCCTCCTTCCTCCTGTTCTCATCTGGCGCCGCAGATGGCTGCCTCGGTGTGTTGACCAAAACAAATTCCTCGTATGTGTAAACGTACTTGGCATTAAAATACGATTCTGATTCTGATTCTGATTCTACTGCATATCTGGCAGCAGCACGGTGGTTTGAGGCTCATTTGATACCTTGGACCCTTAAAGACTTAAAGCCATTTAGCCAACAAATGTGTTCCATACTATATCAGCATAATTTACAGCTGAATCTAGTCCCACCCCCCAATTCCCATAGAGATCCAATGCAGAGAGTTTTTGTATAGTTTGTAGGACAACCTGAATATAAGATATCCAGACTCTGATGATGTTGATAGGTCACAGACAGCAGGAAGTCATGGCATGCAAATGATATGCAAACAAATACAAAACATCACTCTTATTTTACATTATGTTAATTTGTCGACTGTACAAGTGAATTTGCTCACTGCAGCAAAAGTAAACATTACATTCATTTGGCAGACGCTTTTATCCAAAGCGACGTACAAAAGTGCATTTCATGGTCGTAGACAACTGCTAAACACGGGTTCAGTAAGGTACAATACTTATTTTGTACAGCTATTTCTAGCCGAGAACAGTGAACACTATTCTGGCCTAACATCTGCAAAGCCAACTAGGCAGAAGAATAAGCTACAGTATTAGGACAAATACAAATTACCAAGAGGTGTTGGGATGGGTGTTTTTTTTCCTTTTCTTTTTTTAAATAAAAAAGTGAAATATACAGCGTGGTGGTGGTTAGTCTAGGTATAGTCTGAAGAGATGAGTCTTCAGGCCACGGCGGAAGATGGGTAGTGAGGGGGAGGTTCGGAGAGGGACGAGGAGTTCGTTCCACCACTGGGGAGCTAGGGTGGAGAAGCTCTGTGATCCCTTTGGGCGGGTGGGAGGGGTTACAAGGTGCCCTGCTGCTGCAGAGCGGAGTGGTCGAGCAGGCACATAGAATTGAGTCTGTCCTGCAAGTAGATGGGGGCTGTCCTGTTGGCAGCAGTGTAGGCAAGGGTCAGGACTTTGAACCAGATCCTGGCGGCGACCGGTAGCCAGTGAAGTGATCGCAGCAGAGGAGTGACGTGGGAGAATTTGGGGAGGTTGTAGATGAGTCGGGCAGCGGCATTCTGAATCATCTGTACAAGCTGGTGGTTGCACGATGAGAGGTGATGAGTTGTAATACATCGGAGTCCTCCAGCATTTCAAAGGAGGTCAGTGTGGCTGTGGGTTTGTCCCGGGGGGTTGGGGGGCTCACTGTATGGGCGAAGGAGTTCCGGATTGTAGCCACCTTTCCTTCAAAGGCGGCCAGAAAGTCATCTGCGGAGAGGGAAGAGGGAGGTGGGGGTGGAGGAGGAATGAGGAGGGAAGAGAAGGTGGAGAATAGTTCGCGTGGATTAGAGACACATGCACTGACTGAGCAAATGGTGGCACCGGAGGTCTTTGTTGCTAAGACCATTAAAAGCTTAATATTTTGCCATTTTGGGCTTGGCCCATTTTTTTGCCCTGGAGTGTATATATTGTACAGGTCAAAGATGTGTGTATTGTACAGGTGTAAAGTGTGTGTATGTATGTGTATTGTACAGGTGTAAGGTATGTATGTGTATTGTAACGGTGTATGGTGTGTGTGTGTATTGTGCTGTACAGGTATAAGGTGTGTGTGTGTGTGCTGTACAGGTTTAAGGTATGTATGTGTATTGTACAGGTGTATGTTGTGTGTATTGTGCTGTACAGGTATAAGGTGTGTGTGTGCTGTACAGGTTTAAAGTATGTATGTGTATTGTACAGATGTAAGGTGTATGTATGTTTATTGTACAGGTGTAAGGTGTGTGTGTGTGTGTGTATTGTACAGGTGTAAGGTGTGTGTGTGTGTGTGTGTGTATTGTACAGGTGTAAGATGTGTATATGTATGTGTATTGTACAGGTGTAAGGCATTTGTGTGTATTGTACAGGTGTAAAGTGTGTATGTGTATTGTACAGGTGTAAGGCGTGTGTGTGTATTGTACAGGTGTAAAGTGTGTATGTGTATTGTACAGGTGTAAGGCATGTGTGTGTATTGTACAGGTGTAAAGTGTGTATGTGTATTGTACAGATGTAAGGCATTTGTGTGTATTGTACAGGTGTAAAGTGTGTGTTTGTGTATTGTACAGATGTAAGGCATTTGTGTGTATTGTACAGGTGTAAAGTGTGTGTGTGTATTGTACAGGTGTAAAGTGTGTATATGTATGTGTATTGTACAGGTGTAAGGCATTTGTGTGTATTGTACAGGTGTAAAGTGTGTGTGTGTATTGTACAGGTGTAAGGCGTGTGTGTGTATTGTACAGGTGTAAAGTGTGTATGTGTATTGTACAGATGTAAGGCATTTGTGTGTATTGTACAGGTGTAAAGTATGTGTTTGTGTATTGTACAGGTGTAAGGTGTGCCCGCTGACCTTCTTCACCAAGTCAGAGATGCAGATTCACTCCAAGTCTCACACAGAGGCCAAACCGCACAAGTGCCCCCACTGCTCCAAGTCCTTCGCCAACGCCTCTTATCTAGCTCAGCACCTGCGCATACACCTGGGGGTCAAACCCTACCACTGCTCCTACTGCGAGAAGTCCTTCCGCCAGCTGTCTCACCTGCAGCAGCACACCAGGTTAGTTCACCATGACAAACTGGCCACTCCTCTTTTCAAACCCCTCCCTGTTTCAACCTGCCAGTCATTCAATCATGAAGAGGGGGGAAAAAAACTCATCCCTGTGCACTTACCACATATAATTTGTAAAACGAATTTATTTTCAGTGTAACGTGATTTACAGTCTACTGTAACGCTTGAATTGGAAAAATTGATTTATTTGAGAGGCTCATTTGAGATCATGTTTGTCACAATGCATTCATAAAAACTGTGATGAAAATGTACCGAAATGATTTCTGTTTCCTGCTTTGTTTTTCCCTGCCCTATAATAAATAAAGAATTCACACTGGTGACCGGCCATATAAATGTGCTCACCCTGGATGTGAAAAAGCCTTCACACAGCTCTCCAACCTTCAGGTGGGTGCCAGGGGGACCAGAGGCGGGGGGGAATGGACTGGGGAACCATTTTGATTTTATTAATTTCACTGTCATTATATTACATTACATTACAGGCATTTAGCAGACGCTCTTATCCAGAGCGACTTACACAACTTTTACATAGCATTTACATTGCATCCATTTATACAGCTGGATATATATACTGAAGCAATGCAGGTTAAGTACCTTGCTCAAGAGTGAAACGGCAGTGTCCTACCCAGGAATTGAACCTGTGAACTTTTGGTTACGAGCCCAGTTCCTTACCCACTGTGCTACACTGCCGCCCAGTAGTCCGTAGTCATTCTCTAGCTCAGGTGCTGTGATTGATAATTGATCATTTTTCTATGAACTTCCAATAAAGACCTGTGTGTTTGATGCTTTTGCTGGCATCTTTTCAGGTTACCAGGTGTTCAAGGCCATTTTTACAAAACAGTTTAAAAGCCTTTTTGGATTTGCCTCTTGTCCAATCTAGCGTCCATGGAAAAACATTCTAACGCTACTTTTCTCTTGAATCTGTGTTGAAATGAGAGGGATGCGAGGAAGTGTGTGCATAACCTGAATAGATGTGAACTCTTAAACTCTTTCCCTCCTTTTTTTTAAGTCTCACCAGAGGCAGCACAACAAGGACAAGCCGTATAAGTGTTCGAATTGCTTCCGCGCGTACTCGGACGCCGCCTCGCTGCAAATACACCTCTCTGCGCACGCCATCAAGAACGCTAAAGCCTACTGCTGCAGCATGTGCGGCAGGGCGTACACCTCCGTGAGTACCTGCCCTGGGGGAGGGAGGAGGAGGGAGGTGGGAGGAGGAGGGTGGAGGGAGGCAGGAAGGGAGGAGGAGGAGCAGGGAGGGGGAGTGAAGTATTGGACTCCACACTGGAGTGCATCATGGCAACCAGCAGCAGTTCTTTGGCTGGACACAAATCCCAGAGGCCTGAAAATAGCCTTTTGCTGTACCTAGGTGTTAAAGATGAGGAAAAGGAAATCCAGAAATTAAAGATAAGGAAAAACAGGAAGATAATTCAGATTTTTTTTAAAAGTGGAATCAAACATGGCATACACACCATAAAATGTGGACTTGGTGTATGGATGGTATTACCCCCTTTCCACATCTCTCCTTTTACTTTCACTGGTGTTAAAGCTCACAATTGGTCTGCTGATAACTGAGGCGTTTTGGTATAATTGAGTGCGGGTGTCATTTCAGTTGTGTGTGTGTGCCTTAACAATGGAGGGGGTTTTGCCATTTGAAAGTGCAAAGTGAATTCATTGAGCTGGTAGTTCACTGCCGATTCATTCTCTTTTTGCAGGAGACATACCTTATGAAGCACATGTCCAAACACACGGTGGTGGAGCACCTCGTGAGTCATCGTTCCCCACAGAGAACGGAGTCCCCCACAATCCCCATAAGGATCTCCCTCATTTAAAAATGCACCCTCCCCTATTGCCATAACACCATTAGCTCTCTTTTCCATTTCAGAAGCCCAAATACCAATTGCTGTTTGTTTGTTTGTTTGGTTGGTTTAGTCCCTTGTGCAGGTTTTTAAAAATGTGCCAGATTATATTTGTACTTTATCAAAAAGATTTTTTTTTGTCCCATTTTAGTTTTCGTGAATGAGAGGTTTGGATGGGACAGCCAAAGATTATTTTATAGCACTTTCAGGCCTTGTAGTATTGGCCCAAAAAGGTTTTTGGTCTTTTTTTAAGACTGAAAATATAAAGGCATTGCTTAAGGCAGCTAAGAATTTTGACCATAGGTATTGCATTTGAGGACTCTTGTGTCCCTCCTTCCTTCAGTTATTCAATTGTTTAATTGTTTACATAAGAATACTTTGTTATGCTGAGAATCAAAATCTTTCATGGTCAAAATCTTTAATCACCCCTTAAGATATATTGCCAGTTTGTAAAGTTATTTCACAGCCCAGTACTTATAAGACGAGTCTACATCACAATGTAATTACATATATATATTATATATAATATTATTAGCTAATATTTTTCCTGACATGCTGTTTCTGTGAAGACAATGTAGAGAAGCATTTCTTCAGTAAATGTCCTATAATAGTTTTTGAGAAAAATGACATATAGCTATGGAGGTTTTTCTAGACAGCAGACATACCTTTAGCATCTGTGGATGTTAATACCTTGTCTCTATGAGAGAGCCTGTCGGCATTTTTTTCCCCAAGATGTCAGTCACTTCATCAAATCATCTTTCATTATTTTCTTGTATTATTGGCCTCTGAAAAATAATGTAGTTGTTTTCAGACAAAAGGTAGCATCCAGTTGTGTGCAGGATTTAACTTCATTTAACTTCAATTCATAATTACTCTGGAGCCATTCCAGTAGGTGACAATGGTCCTGTCAAGTATATTAGCGTGACAATACTAATTGTGACATTTACAAGATAAGCTGCAAGAAAACAGGTGCAACATGAAAGATATCGGTCAGTATTTACATTCCAGGTGGTTACCGTTATTTACTCTTGGAATTTTACCGTAAGTACTATTCTTTGTGTAGCTTTGATTTTCCCCACTGTGTGGTGTGTTTCTTGCCTGTCTCGATCTCAAACCCTTTCCTTTTCTCTTCCTGTGACCGCTGAACCATTAGTGTTTTATCCTGTTCAGCAGTAAGAATATGTTGAAAGACATTTAAAATGCGTTAACATTGGAGAACATGAATTGCTCCAAAGAGGCACATAAATCAAATGTAGTTCAGAAGTAATTGAAAAATAATTACATTTATTATACATCTTTGTAGCTTTAATGTCATATAACATTACCCTCCATTTAGGTGTTACATTACATGGTGTTGGTTTGTGTTCTTTTCATCAAAGTATTCTTTTCATCGTACAGAATGTGTGGAATTACAACATTTATTTTTAAATCATTTTAAAAGAAAACTGAATTATCACTTGAAATGATTATTTGAAAAGCAAGTCATTTTGAAACGTAACGCTAATGTGTTTCCCTGGCATTCACTGCTGCAACTTCACGAAAGCCTATTTTCACAAAATTTGCTAAACTTTCCTATGCTTATAAGATGCAATGTGTACAACAAATTTTGTGAAACCTGGAAACAAAAATTGTCAAGTCTAACAATATTAACATTGCTGTGAATGATGAAAATTTGATAAGTAATGTGCTGTTTATTGTCTCCAGGTTTCAGTGTTACATGCATGCATTGTATGGCAGAAGAAATATATAGGGTCAACTATAGGGACAGAACCTCGGCATGTTTACATGTCAAAATAGCTTTTCTAATTAAAAATAAAATAAGCTGTCTGGCTATTTTCTGGACTCAAAATCCTAATGCCAACTACAACATATCCTGCCTCGTCACCTTTGCCGTCTCCCTTTATGGAGTAAATGGTGAACTGTACATCTATGTTACAAATGTACTTTATGCCCTTCTTATATTTTAAGGAATTTTAACAGAGAATTCTTGTTTTGGATTTCTCATTAAATTCTATATAGATGCATTGTTTATGTATTAAAACAAAACCTTGACTATTGAAATCCTTTACTCTGTCTAAATATTAATATTTGATTTGTTATTTTTATACACATTTAAGCCTTAATTATTGTTGTTGTATGGCCACGTTTTATTTTCATTTTCATACTGGTGTTCTGTATCAAGTACTGTATGCATTTTCATTTCTTAGCATGGAATATCCTGTACATAGCCAATATATTACTTAACTGTTAACTCATTTTCTATATTAAATAATTATATAGGTCTAGCTATTAAAATTAATTTTCCTTTGTCTTGTATTGTGGTATCACATAAAGATTCACTCGGCTGCAAACGCAGCCTAATCTTAAGAGAAGGCTGCGTTTGTGTAAACCAAGCGAAAAATAAAATGATAAAAAGCTTTGTATCTTTTTTCTTGTTTAATAAATTCAAACTGATATAAGTGTCTCAGTTTATTTATTCGCATGACCCTAGAATAAAATGTGAATGCATTTGTCATACGGCGTCGTCTATTGTATGTATAAAATATAATGTTGAGGAAAAACATTTAAAATGTAGAAGGATAATCCAGAAGCACTCGCCACCAAATTTGCTTGTTGAATCTGTGTGCGCAGTCTGTGAGGAGGCTGTTTAATGTAGTTCTTTTTGAATTGATGTAACGTGAAATGTATACCTTATACCCCTTTCACACAGAATAAAAAATGAGTTTTCGAGACTGCTTCAATACCGTACTTATGTCTGTGTGAACACGTTGCGACGGCTTTTAAAATACCGCATCGAAAACGCCTCTCCCAGTGTTTTCGAGGCGTCTCGATTCCCGCATTTTTCCCGTGGGAACGGAAAGCAGCATCGACGACTGCTTTTCTGGGCGGCGTTCGAATTACGTTACAGATCTGCGTTCACGCCTTTTTTTACAGTCTCTGGTTCACGCGCACCTATCTCTCAACCGAAAAAATGGTATACAGAGGAAATACCTGGACCCATTGTAAATGCATTAAGACAGCGAATACTAATAACATAAAAAATGTGACCACTTGCAGTTCAAAATGTAACATGTTTGTTTGTTTGTTTTGCCGGAAATTACAAGAACGAAAATAAATAGCAAGCAACGTTAGCTTTGGGCCTACATCATGTGTGTTACTATGGTAACGGAACATAAACAATTAATTCACAAGAGTTGAGTTCTACTGTGTGTGAAAGGTAAAGACGGCTCAAATACCGCATTATAAATTATGTGGGAAAGGGAACCATCAGAGGCGGCTCATGCGATATTAGCTGTGTGAAAGGGGCTTAAGTGCTGCAACCTGGCTTGCATCAAGATCCTATTGTTGGAAAACAAAAGATTATGTGGGGGGCGGGGTTAGCTACTTGATAAAATCCTATCCTTTTGAGTTCCGTGCATTTTCACTCTGTGCCTGGGTCCTAACCCCCCCGAACCGTGACAGAAGGAACCAGCCAGCGCTGGACCCAGCAGAGTTTTTTTTGTCCCCTTCTTTTTTCCTCCCTGTTTTTTTTTTTTTTTTTTTGTTCAGTATGCCGCTGGTGTGGAGCAAGCCGGTAGTCTCGGGTAGGCCCTCCGGGACCAGCCCTGCCATAGGACAGTCCCCCCTGTCCAGGCAGGAGGCAGGGTTAAGACTGCAGAGCGTATGCCAGGGGTCGCGTACAGTGGCGGAGTACGCGACCGAGTTTCGCGCTCTGGCCACACAGAGTGGCTTCATCCAGGCTATTCTGTGCCAGCTTTTCCGGGACGGCTTAAAGGACTCCCTCCGTGGTAGGCTGGTCTACTCTGGGCTTATCGGGTCATCTGACCTTGAAGCCCTCATAGCATCGGCCCTCCAGTGGGAGAATTATCTCTGGGGGTGCGCAGAGATGCCCCCAATGCCTAAGGAGCCCTCGCTGCCCGGGGTCCAGGAGCCCGCACTGCCTGTCCAGTCCCGCGTCCAGCAGGAGCTTCCTGCTCTGCCCAGCGTCCAGGAGAAGCCTCCTGCTCCACCCAGCGTCCAGGAGAAGCCTCCTGCTCCACCCAGCGTCCAGGAGAAGCCTCTTGCTCCGCTCAGCGTCCAGGAGAAGCCTTCTGCTCTGCCCAGTGTCCAGGAGAAGCCTCCTGCTCCGCCCGTTGTCCCGCAAGGGCCTCCTGCTCTGCCCGTTGTCCCACAGGGGCTGCCGCCGCCTGCTCTGCCCAGTCTTCCGCACGGGCCGTCTCCGCCTGCTCTGCCCAGTCTTCCGCAGGGGCTACCGCCGCCGCCTGCTCAGCCCCCTGCCCCGCAGGAGAAGCGGCCTGCCCGGCCCACTGTCCCATAGGAGAGGCGGCCTGCCCAGCCCGCTGTCCCGGAGGGGCCGCCTGGTCTGCCCAGTGTTCCTGGGCCCCCCAGTGTGCTCGCGTCCTCCAGCGTGCCCACGTCCCCTAGTGCTCCAGAACCATCGCTGCCCAGGGCCCAGAGACCTCGGCCATCCAGCTGCCCTGGAGCATTCCCGCGGCCATGCCCTGGAGGGTCTTTCCCTTTGGGGATGGGACCAATCTTTCCCCCTTGCTGTTCACCTGCCCCCTTGTCTTTTTGTCTGCCTGCCTGCCTGTCTGCCCGCATGTCTGTCAGCCAGTGTTTTGGCCTGTCTGTCTGCCCCCCAGGCTGTCGGCCCGTCGGCCAATCTGTTTACTCGTTACTCTGTCTGTCCCTTTGTGTGTCCGTTGGTCTAGCCATGAGCCTCCCCGCCTGCTTGTCACTCTGTCTGTCCCATTGTTAAGTCTCCCTGTCTTGTTTATAGGTCTGTGTCTGTCCGTTCCGTGTTTTTTTTTGTCCAGTCCAGTCTAGTCTGTGTTGAGTCTGGTATCTGTGAGTCAGGTGTCTATGTTGAGTCTGGTTTCTGTTTTTGTTCAGTCTAGTGTTCTGTCCGCGTTCAGTTCTGTGTCCTCTCTCCGTCAGTCTGTTCCTTGTCTGTGTGTTAGTCCGTTCCGTGTCCGTGTCTGTCTTGAGTCCAGTCCAGTCCAGTGTAGTGTTTGTTTCAGTCCCGTTCCATGTTTGTTTGAGTCCAGTTTCTTATGTGTCAGAGTTTAGTCCAGTCCGTTCCTGTCTTGTCTAGCCCAGTCCACTCCTGTCTTGCCCAGTCCGGCTTCCGTTCCCACGCCTGTCTCCAGCTCCCACCCTCTGTTTCACTCCCTCCCCAGGTCGGCCTTCTGGGACGTCAGGAGCCATCCCTTGGGGGGGGGGGGGGTACTGTCATGGTCCTGTATTTTCTGTTTCTGTTTTTCCCCTTTTGGCCACCAGATGGCGGAACTTCAGCTTTATGTTTCAGTTCGTTCTCCCTCCCTGTGTTAATTGTATTATTGGTTTTAATTATTCTATCATTGTTCCCACCTGTGTCTTGTTATCCCCTCCTTTTCTGGTTTGATTGTTCTTTGAGTTCACCTGTGTCTTGTTACCCTTGTCTATTTGAGTTCTTTGTTTCCTGGCTTGGGTGCTGGTTCCTTGCATTTCATATGTGTTTCTGCCTACTTGTGTGTGGTCTGCCTATGTTTCCTGCCTGTGTTCAGCCTGTCTGTATTGTGCCCTAGCTGTTTGTTCCTTGTGTCTTTAGTATTTTATTTTTGAGGAGTTTTCAGTTCACTTGTCTAGTTTTTTTTTCTGTTTTAAGAATTTGAGTTTTCTTCTTTTCAAAAATTCTATTGTGCATTGTAGCTGAAGTCCTGGACTCCATGAAGCAACCTTAGATTAAAAACGCATGGCATACGCCACTCTTACGAATTTGTGGTGAGGACTGTTGTAGGATAGCCTACTTCATTTGTGTCAGTTCGCGAGAAATTTTAGCTTCACTCTCCCTAAAGGTTCTATTATCTGATTGATTAAGTAGTGTATTTCAGTTTTTTTCTTCGCAGCCTGGAATGAACTTCGACTTGAACGTCGGTAGACGAGTGCTTTCAAAAATGAGGTTTGTGAAGCGGCTTTACTGCAGTTCACCACCCAGTTCAATTTATCGACCTCGGTAGAATTTCAGTTACTCAATATACCGTAGGTGCTTTTTGAATCTTGTACGACGTGTTAAGCAAGTTTCGTTAATTTCACGTCATCTTGCCATTGTGCAGAACTAGGTAGGTACTTCTAGGAATGAAGGAACCGATCAAAATAGAACGGTTTCTGGCGAATTCCATATGCGTAAAAATGATCCTACAGTCAGATAAGATTGAATTTGTGCCTAAGCACTGGGGTTGAATAAGGCCGTGTCCTATGTATGAATAGTTTCCTTGAGATTTCAAAATAAATAAGTGAATACAGAAATTATTATTGTTGTCGTTAAATCAATGGAACACAGCATCTGCTAAATTCATAAATATGAATGCAGTATTTATATTTATTCACTTGTTAATTTATCTGGAAGCAGGTAAAAAGTGGGACTTGCTTCTGAAAGGTTAAATTCCCAGGTGGGGTTTTGTCTTGCACCCTGGAAATTTACACTTACTATACAGTACTGGTCCTCAGCACTGGTTCTGGAGGGCTGCATGGTCTGCACAATTTTGCCAGCCTGTAATACAGCAATTTAAGCTATTAATTACGCAGCAAGACCACAAAGAGCTTTACATGTTGTGGTGAGTAGCTGTGATGTATGTGATGCTCTGTGCGCAGATTTTTTGATGTCTGTTAGTACCCAGGTAGCTGAGTTCTGGACACACATGCCTTTATGGAGAGTTTTGGATGAGAGGCTGGTGAAAGGGGTGTTGCAGTAATGTATGTGTATGAATATGAACGCATGTATTAGATCTTCAGCATCAATGAGGTTGAGAGATTGGTGGAGGCAAGCAATGTCGCAGTGCAATTTTTGTGATAAAGTTAATGTGAACTTTCAGTAGGAGAGTTTAGTCAAAATGACTCCAAGGTTGCAGACTTTGGTTGATGAAGCAACAGAGATGTCATCAATGGCGAAGCAAGACAAATCAGTGGGGGTTTTTTTTTTTTGAGGGTGGATTTTTGTGCAAGCAGCATGTTTTGTTTTGTTGCAATTTAGCATTAGAAAATTAATAGATATCCAAATGTTTATCCAAGCTGGGAGTGAGGGAGTAGGTAGAACTGAATTTATTGGGTGCTAACCTACATCCCTGAATGTGTATGTGTGTATACATGTATAAATATAAAATGTAGGTATGTGAATGTCATCAGTATAGCAATGAAAGTGTAGAGCATGTTAATGGGGGATGTAACCAAGAAGGATAATTTACATGATAAATAGGTTGTTTTCTAGGAAGAAAAAAAACATAAAACAAATACTGATAAAGAACAACAAATACAAAACAAGAGCCATGTACATTGGTTTTAGAAATGCATCTCTCAAAAGTGCCCTTCCTCTTTTACTAATTTTAAAATTGGTCAGTTTGACCCAAATTGTGTCGTTTAACCAAAGGGTTGAAGTATGTTAATGGTAGCGCTCGCTTAAGTGGCTGTTTTTCTTTTATTTTTTGAAGGAATAGATGCCCCGAGTTTCAAGCTTGTCGCCTTCTTAGGCTGCTGCCATTTGCTGACTCACTGTAAGTTGACTCGATATCTACATTCTTACTGTCACACAGCAGAAAAAGCTACTTGTGGACCGCCAGTGATGCAATTTCAAAGTGCGAACAGGCAACGTCAGTTCTGAGGAAGGAGTAAAATGTGTAGCAAAGGCTCTGTCCAACCGTATTTAATATCTTCGTCTTTTATTCTTCTTTCATTGGCTACTGTATATTTGAATGTGAATTGCATCTGTTAAATGATCTGTTAAAAACATGGATGTGTAATATGCAGTTTTATGTCCAAATTGCCACTGACATGGCTATTTCAGGCCGTTTGAGAGAATGTACTACTCACCTCAGAGTGGTTTGCACTTTGCACATTTAGGATAGCAGATATATTTTGAAAAGCAGTGTTTTGAAAAACGTTGTCATAACAGCATGAGTCGTATAAGAGTGCAGGGGTAGTCTTCAGTGGCTAAATGACATCCACATTGATAAACTATTTATTTATTTATTTAGGATCCCCATTAGCAATACGCAGTGTGCAGCTAATCTTCCTGGGGTCCGAATATAAAATACATACTATACATACAAGATTATATAGTGAGACATAAAATCAAACAGACAGAATAGTACGAAACCGTAACATTAGAAAAAATAAAATAAAAATAGTAACAAGAAGGGGATAAGAGAAAATACTGTTGGACTACATAAAGTATTGTAAATACAATGTAGGGATGGATGAGATGAATAAATTAATTGAACCGCATAACCAATATCCTAAAATATAATTTCTGTGATTTTCCACAACTTTTCAGTGACTGCTCCGTTATCCAATATTTCCCGACAAAATTATGACCAGCCATATTCGTAGCAGCTGTAATTTTCTGCATGCACCCACCATGAAAAAAACATTTCATTTCTTCTTACTCGCCCCATGCCATTTAATTTTCAAAAGCGATTAGGAGTCACTTCAAACCTGTTCTGTAAGATTTCTCGGAAGCACTCGTCAGCCTTTCCGGATGGCCCACCTCTTTTTCTGTTATGTAAATTTGAGCAAGGTTGCTTCTCTGTGTTTCAGCAACATTTCATGTATTCGGTGATGTCAGAAGTCTTCTCCCATTTCACCCTTTGTATGCCCCGCACGCCATTGTCCCAGTAAATACACCATTAAAGTCTTTGCGTCCATAGACCACGAGTCCAGAGGTCTCTGTTTGGGACTGGGCAGTGTGTCCACGTTTCTGTGTGACATCATCATGCTCATGGCAACGGAGATTGAAAGACCATGCCACAGAATCTGTCACTATCCAAACTTCGGCTATTTAAGAGGGGTAAACAGGCCTATGTGCCTGTACATGAATGTTGCTTACCCGAACATGACTCTAAACACAAATAAGCATGGCAGCTAACATTGTTTCAGTATATGTGAATACTGAAACATGAGTTTAACTGGAACAAAAAATAATTTTACACAAATAATAGCCTACACCATTCTGTAATTTGAAGTGAATGTACATTATGTAGCATAATGCCTGTACAATCCTTTGAGATTTTGTTTTTCTGTTTCTTTAGGCTGTGTCATAGATTCAGAGTATTGTATGGTCTGTGTGGGTGTGTCATACTGCTACTATTTTTGCTCATTGGAGCATCTGGAAGGTAAGCATGTTTCTTTGACCATGCAAGAATAAATATTAATATATATATTATACACACAAAAAATTATAAATAATTTAAGTACATGTGTGCATTTTCATTCTGTGTTCTCTACTGTGATATACACTGCCTGGCAAAAAAAAAAAATTGCCGTTTGGATTTTTGGACAGTGCCCAATGTATAACCCTCTGGAGGCAGTGTTATGATCTGGGGTTGCTTGAGTTGGTCAGGTCTAGGCTCAGCAGCATTATGCGGCAATAAAATGAAGTCAACGGAGTACCTGAATGTACTGAATGACCAGGTTATCCCATCAATGGATTTTTTCTTCCCTGACGGCACGTGCATATTCCAGGACGACAATGCCAAGATTCATCGGGCTCAGAGTGGTTCTGGGAGCATGATGAATCATTTTCACATGGCCACCAGAGTCCTGACCTTAACCCCATTGAAAGTCTTTGGGATGTGCTGGAGAAGACTTCACGGAGTGGTTCGACTCTCCTGTCGTCAATACAAGATCTCGGCCAAAAATTAATGCAATTCTGGACGGAAATAAATGTGACGTTGAATAAGGTTGTCGAAACAATGCCACAATGAATGCGCGCCGTAATCAAAGCTAAAGGCGGTCCAACGAAATATTAGTATGCAACTTTTTTTTTGGCAGTGTATATTATTATTATTGTTTTGCTGTAATGTGATTCTCCAGACATCTCTTACCAAATCAATGGACAGTGTTACATATCTCAGTTCTGGAATTGTTTTAAATGAAATCGTTCTTATACCCATGAGCTCTACAAATGGAGGATATGTTTGTGTATAGCAGCTACATACACAAGCACTGCTGTACACTACCACATAGCAGTAGTTGTACATTAGTGTACAGCAGTTTGCAATTTTTTAGAAGGCATTTTAGTTTTATATGTAGAACAATTTTGGCCATTAAGGACAAAAACTATACATGGCCAAAATTGTTCTTCATACAAAACTAAAATGCAAAATATACTAAACTAAAAAAATTCTAAAAACTAAAGAAATTCTTAAACTGCTTGTTACGTGATCATTGTCAAAATGCGCAACATGTTGGCAAACCATTAAATTCCCATGGAGGGAGCACTGATCCCCAACTGGTGTAAGCACACAGTTCAAAATTCATGCAGAGTCGTGATCCTCGAAGTTGTTTGTTGAAACAACTTAATTTATTTCCCTCTGAAACAATGCTGATTTGCTGTTGTTTACAAGACAGTTTCTTAGTTAACTGTGTGTCCTTCAGTTGCTTTAGATTGTTTAAATGCTTTTGGGTGTTAACATGAATAACAATGTCATTCCTTTATCAAAATCAGGATCATCAGACCCTACACACCAGCCAGACCTCTCCGTTCTGCCACCTCTGGACGCTTGGCACCTCCCCCTCTTCGCGTCTGTACTTCCCGCTCCCGTCTGCTGTCTGTCCTGGCCCCTCGCTGGTGGAATGACCTCCCCGTGGCGGTCAGAACAGCAGAGAATCTTACCACCTTCAAACGCAGACTGAAGACTCGTCTCTTCAGGCTGCACCTCTCCCCACCCCTCCCTGGCCTATAGTTTAGCTCAATATACCTAGCTAGGATAATACGATTACGTTAGTTTATTTGGCAGGATTGTTGTTGTTGTTTGTCTGATTAGGCAAATGTTATTCCAGTGCTAGTTTGTACTTGGTAGGATTGTTTGCTGAACAGGTTACTCTACAGGGTTGGAGTCCTGATCGATGTGGTCACTTCTGGCACTACGATCCTTACTTCTCTCTAGTGTTTCTTTTGCACCTCTACATCGTGAACCAATGCACTTGTTGTACGTCGCTCTGGATAAGAGCGTCTGCTAAATGCCCGTAATGTAATGTAATATCAAAAGGCCTTACATTTCACAAATTAAATAAATTTTGTTTAAGTTGGATTTCTTCGACACATTTTGACTGTTATATTATCAAAAATGGGAAAACACTTAACAAATTACAAACATAAACAAATGTTGCAGGGAAGATACATGATTCATAGGAGAAAACTATAAGATGTGCCATGTTTTAAATTGTCCGTCTGTTCTAATTTTCAGGTTTTTTGAAAGTGCTGTGAGAGAATTCCGTTCACCTCCAGGTACAAAGCTACAAACCGAATACAATGTAGACAGCTCCCTAGATCTCCGGTGAGTCACATGACCAGAACAGTGGGTTGTGCATTTACAGGCTTTTAGTATTTATCCCTCTCTTCCTTGTACAGTGTTCAGCCCTATGGTTCAGCCTTCACTTTTTGTTATTCATTTTTTTATTAAATAATGTTTGTTATTGATAAACTAGTAGCCCTGGCCAATTTTAAAAAGTTAATTAATTAATGTTTAAGATTAAGATGAGCGTCCTGCTCCTAGTCTGCCTTTATTTTGTATTCTTTGCTTTATTCTGATTGGTAGAAATCAGAGAGGGGTTTTGGAAGAGAAGAGACCACAGCTGAGAAAGTTCAATTTCCTGGATCCTGGTTCCGTTTCTTTAGTGCGGAAACTGAAATACCCAACACACCACTATGCCACCGATTTAAACATAACTTGTGGCCTGTGGATTTAAAAGAAAAAAAAAAAAAAAAAACCCTGTGACAGCACACCCATACACAAGCCTACACCTTTCTGATGCGATACTATCCCAGTTATGGAATTTTTATCGTTATCTGTAGTTAACTTTCTCAGTGACTCATTGAGGGTGGGACCCTCATTTGCAACGGTGTCAAGGTACAATAAAACTAAAAGGATTAAAAGAATAATACATTAGAGAAGAGGAGTAATGACAGGCATCTGGTGAAACGGGTACAATTCAAATGAACAAGATTCAAGATCAAGATCAAAAATATCCCTGTGTTACAACAGAACCAAGCTTCAGTGTTTTTTTGCTGTTCCTTCCTGGTATGAGTGGCAGAGAATTTAAAAGCTGTTCCAAGTTCAGAGTTAACTTGAGGTACATGGAGCATTAGGCAGTCCTGAGAGCATGTTTAATGATTTCCAGTATTCCAAACCAAAAGCGATGACCGAGAGTTTACAGGGAAGGGCTTTATCAATTAACATAAACCAGTGCTGATCTCTCCTTGTTGAGAGGGCCAACCTACTTTTTTATATACTATGCAGTGATGTGTATCGCCAGTAATAGATCTAAGAGCTGTATGGTAGACAGTATCTAAAAGCTTGAGGGTAGAAGCAGCTGCAGATGTCCCCATAATCAAGGCTGAAAGTAGTTTATTTTCCTTGAATGTTTAACTAGGTTTCAATATGGGTTTTAAAAATGGAGATTTTCATCAACCCAGATAAATAAATATTTATAGTGGGGGACTCTTTCAGTTAGAATACCATTAAGAGTATGAATCTGGGGGTTGTCATAGTCAATTTTCCTGTCTCTGGAGAACAGCATGTATTTAGTTTTATTGGCATTTAATACAAGTTTAATGTGCACTGGTGCTTTTTGCAGAGCATCAAAGGTGTGTTGCAGCTTTTCTGCAGCCAGTTGTGAAGAATGTGAACAACAGTAAATAACAGCATCTTATGCATAGAAAGCCTGTTTTTTGTGATGCTTGTCATAGATGCAGTATCATCTGCATTTAAAAAAATGATGCCTTGTCATTACCTCCTTTTTTTTCTCAATTCTTTCCCTTCTCACAGGTCCCGAACTGATGTGACTACTTGCACTGACTGGGGAGCACCCATTATGTGGGATGGGATGTTTGATCCTAACATCTACGATGAGCATCACAAAAAAATGGGCAGCACTGTTGCACTGACCGTATTCGCCATTGGGAGGTTAGCATTAATTGTGAGAGTGATGGGGTTGTCTGCACTGACGAGCCCAGGTTGCAGTTTAAAGTGATGGGTTTTTCAGTGTGTTAGAAAATGGCAGATAAATGTTCTGACTGTGAGAAGTTAGGAACTTGTTCCAACGCTGCATACATTACTAACGCCTACCAACACCACCATTGTAATGAGCTGTGCATTTCTGTGTGCTTTTCCCAGATACCTGGAATTGTACCTGATGGAATTCCTGACCTCGGCAGATCGTCACTTCATGGTGGGTTTACCGGTGACGTACTACGTGTTCACCGATGCCCCTGAGAACGTGCCGGGGCTCAACCTGCTGGCAGGGAGGACCCTGGAGATTATACCGGTCAAGCGGCACGAGCGCTGGCAGGACATCTCCATGATGCGCATGAAGACCATTGCGGACGCTATCCAGACACGCATCCGGCACCGGCACCGGTACATCTTCTGCCTGGACGTGGACCAGGTCTTCGTGGGTCGCTTCGGCTCGGAGGCCCTTGGGGAATCGGTGGCGCTTATGCACTCTTCCTTCTACAACACCCCCCAGGAAAGGTACACCTATGACCACAACCCGAACTCCACGGCCTACATGGAGAAGGGGGACTTCTACTACCACGCGGCTGTCTTTGGGGGCACGTGGCAGAGTGTGGCGAACCTGACAGAGAGCTGTCACCAGGGCATAATGGCAGACAAGAGGAACCAGGTGGAGGCTCTGTGGCACGATGAGAGCCACCTTAACAAGTACTTTTGGCTCCACAAGCCCAGCAAAGTGCTCTCCCCAGAGTATTGCTGGAACTTACTGAATGGCTTCAGCAAAGAAATACACGTTCAGCGCCTGCGCTGGGGAGAGAAACACGACGACAGGAGGACCTAGGGGTAGGATGGACCAAAAAAAAAGCATTACTTGCACTCTTGCATTACTTGCGATACAACAAATGCACACTTGCACATTTACAACATATCGCATTTATCAGATTGAGAACTTTGCAATTTAAAAAAAAATCAGTTTAAAAAAAGATTTCAGTAATCAGCACAAAACCAAAACCTGATTTGTACACAACTGTAAACAGCACAGTAACATCCTCCATGGACCTAATAGAAAATAAGATTCTCCACAATCAACCTTTACAGCTGTTAATGTCACTGTTGGTATGATTTCAAAAGGGTTACTATTAGGCATGAATCTATTGCAGATAACTGTTGTTGACTTTCAACAGGTAGAAAGCTTAAACTTTCTATGGGAAAGACCTTAGAAAACCACTCCATTTTAGCTTGCAGCACTATAACTTTAGCCAGCAGGCTAGTAGTGATAATAAATTATGTGAATGAGTAGGTCTACACAATCATGTCATTGTACCCAGTAAGGGGTCAACACATCACAATCCCAATGGTGCAGGGGACAAAGACATGTACTTACACCGGTATTTTGGATATTAAAGCCCATTTACTATAAATTTTCAGCAAATAGTCATGTCAGGGTTAAGAAGACATGGAAGTTTGAATTTAATTTGTAAAACAGTTTTTTCTCCATGGAATACCTTCTGGCAGAAAAACATTCTGCTTTCAGGAAATGTGTTACTAACAGTAAAACTCAACATAACTTCAGAGAATGTCATTAATTGATTAGCCATCCATGCTTTAAAATTCATTATTATGCAACGATGAAGTAACTTTGACAAAAAATTATTTGGACGTCATTTCCGGAATGATGGATTCTCAAGCAACTTTTAAAGTTTCGGCAAGTTGATATTCACACCGTTCGGAAATGAATGAAAACAAATGGCTGCCTGAAAGGTAAACAAATTGTTGGGGAAAAACTAGCTAATTCAAAAATCTAAAGCTGTTGTATGTCTTGTGGCAATGTAAAGTATGCCTACACAAAATTTGTACTAAATGGGCTTTTTATGTCCAAAATACCGGTAGAACGGTTAAACAGGAAGCATCTGGCTGGAAAGCACAGCTTAATGTTTCCATGTCTAGTTCCCTCCCCTATAAAGAGGTCAGTACTGCTGGACTATCACTAACGGAAATACACATTTTAGTGTGCTAGTGTCCATTTGTAATGCCAGGAGAGGAATGAAATTCAAATTCTGTTCATTTCATGTTACCACTCCCACACCTACTTTGTGCTTGTTACTATCAAGGTTATGTCTTCCAAGAGTGGCTAGTACTTACTGTTAATATGCTACCGTACCAAAGAGATTTAAAAAAAAAAAAAAATATCAGGCCAATATCATCCAGATACACTCTTGTGTATTCTAAATTTACATGGATATGACACGTCTAATTATATGAATAAATACTTAACACAAGGCCACTTTTTTCTTCTGGCACTTTAGGGTGTCTTATCAGCAATGATCTCTTCCATGCCAAATGCAATAGGAGAAGCTTGTCATATGAGGCTAGAGATACTTGTTTTGCAAGAGGTTACGCAGATGTCACGATAACCGCTTTAATAATCTTTGTTTCCTGGAAAGAAAGAAAAAAGTGTGGAATGAAGAGATTCGGCATTCTATTAATATTTAATGTATTTTATTCTTGTAGAGTATTTAAACAGAATTTCACCTTCTGTCCTGTGGATTTTAGGTGCTGTATCCAGGTTATTCAATTACTCCTGGGATATTTTTATACTTTTTAGTGTTTGATGATCTAATCAAAACTTGATGCAGATTTTACAGTACAATTGAGAAATAGGCTGCATGTGTTGTGTATGCTAAATGTATAGTAAGTACCTAAAGAGACATTTGTTTTATCAGGTGATTACCACTTAAAATGTTCTTGTGTAATAAATCTGACATGCACTGGGGAATGTAATACTGACAAAAATTGGAGAATAAAGAGATTTAGAATTAAACTGCAGTGTAACTGCTTGGTTTGTCTGGGTGAAGAAGACATGACCGAGCATACTGGTAATGTATGTACTGTAATTCTTTTTTCCATATTGATTCTTTTGTCTTTAAATGTTTACCCATCGTAATTCTTCTCTGGTTGGTTTTCTGACAGGCTGCAACCAGCTTGACTGGTACATACCGCTACCAACTGTAATTCATCATACTGTAAGTGAAACTGTACATGGCAGCTTCAGATGAACTTAAGATGGTGTCTACCATCAACTGTGGGGGAAAAAACATTCAGTGAACAATTCAAATAATGGCACCACCCACAAAATACCTCCACCAACACTATTGTGTTTGTGCAAGCATTGTATGTATATATGTATGTACGGTATGTATGTATAGTGTATAACGTACACTTAACCTCAGAAAATTAATGATTCAGTACTTTAGAATCTGGAATTAGAATAATTATGAAAAGTACAAAGTGTTTTAATGGACACAATAAAAAGATACAATTCAACAAGAAAACAAAAGAGTAAACAAAAATTACAGTCAATAAAAAAATCACAGGTTATTTTTCATACCTTCTGCTGCCACTTTGGCATAGAGCCAAATCAGCATGATTGTAGTGTTGCAAAAACCTCCTTATTATATCAGTAACCTTTATTTAGCAGTTGGATACTGCTTAGCAGAAGTGCGATACAGGGTAATTATCATCTCCGCTAAATCCACCCCTCCCATATGGGTATTGTACTCCGTCACAATCTTCGCGCATGGAACACTTATCTTTAGGGATGCACCGAAATTTCGGTCACCGAAAATATTCGTCCGAAAATAGCACAAATAACACATTCGGTATTCGACCGAAAGAGTGAAAATGGCGAAATTTTTAACCGTATGTGTGTTTTTTTTTTTTTTGTAACAAAAGCATAGAAATAAATGTGACACTGTTTCGTTGCTCTCCTGCGGCTATTGATAACGCGTTCAAACAGTGCCGGTGTTGTAGCGAATTCAGTATCCACGAAACGAACTGATTCCCCTGTCCGTGCACGCGCGTCTCGCGCTTCGACTTTCATTTCAAACAGCGCCTTTTTGTGTGCATTTAGAACGGCTATTTCTCGCAGCATGCAGCTAGTAGCCTATTTTTACAGTTATTAGGTATTTTACATTTCCCTCGATTAATCAACAATCGGTACTGACTTATCTTTTGAAATTACGTTCGGTAGAAATGAAATATATATTCCACCTTTAGGCTACAGGTGAACATTTGTGGTTGGAAATCATGTTGGTTGAATGATGTGTGTTTTCTCCGTTTATTTTTTTAGTTATTGTATTCTTGTATTGTACAAAGGAAAATAATAAAGATCTTGAATTACCTCCCAAAAAGATTTTTACTGAATATGATATCAGCTTTCTGTGGAACATTCCCTGCCCTCTATGTCCATTACCCCAGTTAGGCCTATTGTGCTTTTTTAGTATAATGTCTGCTGGAAAGGACTGAATGTTCAATAGACTAATGAAAGTTTTTTCATCACCTTGTCGTTTTGTAATTTAATTTTGTCATTGAAAAGCATAAATCAAAAGCAAAATTGATTTAATTTATGCAATGGTACAAATGGGCAAATAAATGAAAAAATACCGGTATTCGGCCAAGTGTTTCCTTATTTTTGGTTTCGGTTTCAGCCAAGAATTTTCACACACAGGATTTTTTCGCACAGGAGCTTACCAGGGTGACTACTTTGTTGTCTGCCCATTTTACAACAGCAAGTTGTACATCATTGTCAGTGCGAAAGTCATAACTGCCTCTTCCTCTTCTGAATAGGTTGCGATCCTCTTCCAGACTACAACCCCTCAATCAGTTCTTCCGAATGGTACCCTAACTTCTGAGGCCCATACCCTCACTTAGATGGGTTATCAGAGGCAGAGAGGTGAAAAAGTTGTCGAAGTAGACAACACAGTCTCTGGGGTTCCTGATTGTTTTGCACAACTGCAGAACAACATTGGCACCTAACCCTTTGCATGGAGCAGGAGCACCATCAAATATAGACTTCCCTGTGTACACCATGAAGTCATACACAAAGCCAGACACCCCAGCTCGGACAAAGACCTTGAATCCCCATTTTTTGGGTTTGCTGGGTAAATACTGCCGCAGACTTCCAGCCTTTTTTCCTTTGTATGGCACCATCATTTTGTCAATTGAGAACTGGTTCTCGCTTTCAGCTTCCATGCACTTGCTTCTCATGTGGTCGAGTATAGGCCTTCTTTTCACCAGGGGGTCTTCACTGGCGTCAGAGGACATGTCTTGGAAGTGAAGCATCCTGGATGAACACTTGAAGCGTTTAACTGGCATAATATCTGCAACCTTATCATATCTTGCTTCTGCTGCCCAGTAATCCTCCACCGCAGGCATTTTTCTATTCCCATCATCAGCTTCATTCCAATGAAAGCTTTTATTTTGGTACTGGTGGTATTGATGCTGCATCCAGTGAGCTGACAGGCATACAGATTTGTCTGGTTAGCAATCATATCAAGGACCTCATCGTCAAAGAATAGAGAGAAGTATTACAGTGGAGTGGAGAGCTCATTTGGTTCAGTGAAATTGTTTGGTGTAGCAGTGGACTGGTGGTCAATCAATCAATCAATCAAATTTTATTTGTATAGCGTATTTTACAGCAGTTGTCACAATACGCTTTACTGACAACCCTGGCCTAAACCCACACAGGAGCAAGCCTAAGGCAACAGTGGCAAAGAAAAACTCCCTGTGGCAGATGGGAAGAAACCTCGGAAGGAACCAGGCTCAAGGGGGGAAACCCATCCTCCTCTGGTTGGCTCAGGGTGCCGACTGGTGACCAACATGTCAGTCAGTTTTATAGGGTTTATAATGAGGCTCAGATGATGGGTGGGGCCGGGTGGCGGTGATGGGGAGCAGCAGATGGCGACAGATGTGGGCAGGGTGGAGGCAATGACGAAAGAAGGGCTGGACCGCAGTGGTGGGGGAGACCAGACAACCCTCAAAGCACTCTCGAAGATTGGGGCAAGAGCCCCGCCGGCAGCGTGGGGAAGAAGGTAGAAATGGCAATTAGGGAATTTGCAATATAGCAGACAGTGAGTAAAGTGGCAGTAGTATGCATTGGGGGGGCCCCGCCAGGAGTAAGATATGGCTGCATAGATACTAGGACAGGGATGGAGAGCCCATGCAGTCATGAGGGGTGGACAATCATACCCACCTATCAAGAGCCAGCCCATGCAAAGTTGGGTCACAGCTGATTGACAGGTGACAGTAAGGAAAGGATTGCCACCCCACAAGGCTCTATGACTACAGGCTTCTCCCACCCTGTCTCCAGACTATAACTGATTATAAGCCTGAGCATAAAGGTGCATTTTAATCTAGACTAAAATATTGAGACCGAGTCTGACTCCTTTATACATTTTGGAAGCTGGTTCCACAGTAGTGGGGCTCTGTAGGAGAAAGCCCTACCACCTTTAAGGTTTTTGGGAATTCTTGGGACTACCAAGTAGCCTGCGTCTTGGGATCGGAGTGACCTTGTGGGCTTACAAAGTAGGAGCAGGTTAGTTATGTACACAGGTGCACGTCCATGCAGAGCTTTAAAAGTCAGTAGCAAAACCTTAAAATCTATCCTACGCTTAATGGGTAGCCAGTGAAGCGACGCTAGCACTGGTGTTATGTGCTCATACTTCTTAGTTCTGGTCAAGATACGAGCAGCTGCATTCTGCACAAGCTGGAGACTCTTTAACGAGTTATTAGGGCAGCCAGATAGCAGGGCATTACAGTAATCTAACCTAGATGTAACAAACGCATGGATCAATTTTTCAGCATCCCCAACTGACAGGAAATGTCTAAGTCAATTTTCCTCCAACTAAAAAGAAATACACATAATAAAAAGAATATCAATAATGTAGAAAAAGTATCTTGTTTTCCCACTTTCCCAAGGACAAATTTAGTCACTGTATTGTATTGTATTCTACTCTATTCTATCCCATCCCCCATTTACTCACTGTATTGTGTAGGACAGTTGTTGTTTCTCTGCAGTCCTCTCTCTGAGGGCTCAAATGCTTTATTTCTGCATAAGTTCCCAAATGAGTCTGTGTCTGTTACTTTCAACATTCCAACACTATCTTCCACTTCCCTTCAGGATCGCCAGACCCCTCATGCCAGATACCCATAATTCTAAGATCAAAGCTATAGATGACACTGGGGGGGGATTAACAACCTCCTTGCACATAGTGGAGGCATAGTAAGGAATGTTCATTCGCTGTTAACCACGCTCCTGGTGTGAACCCCCCACTGTGTGATATCTCTGGACTGCGCCAACTCTGCGCCTAGATGACTGCTGCGTATCCAGTGCCGGCACTAGTGTCCTTTGGGCCCGTATGCAAAGCGGGTGAAATGGGCCCTCCACAGAGAACAATATTGGGAAATTACCGAAGAGAGATAACCATGACGAAAGTATATGTTACCTTTACATAGAGCTGCAGTACCTCCACTTTGACGTTAGCCTATGTACCAGAATGCTTTTGAAAACAGTCACGCAATAATCAGGTTACTTTTAGTGGTGTAGTGGGGATTTTTTTAGTGGAGGAACGCTATTTTAATTACGTCATCACACATCGCGTTATAATAATAACAATAATAACAATAATAATAATATACTGTATTTATATAGCACATTATAATACAATGTCTTCTCAAGTTATGTGGGCATTAAGCATCTCTTATTTTCAGATAAAAACAGATGGATCAACAAACAATTACAAATGCCACAGACCCACACACACACACCCAACCAAATAGACTGTTAAGATAATCGCCAGATACAAAAGTGAGAAGGTAAACAAACTAGCTACAGCATTGCTTCATAACCACACAAATAATCCCAATTAAATAGCATTAGCAGACTGCAGAGTACACAGACAGGATCCGCGAACTAACTATCTAAGCGGTACACAGTTGCCGTGCGTGTTTGTTCTGGGATAACGTTAGCCTCCGTTTGAGTTGCATCTGACGCCAGTGACGTGGACGGTGTCGCCTCCGGTTGAGGTGCATTTACCGTGGATGGTTCAGGCTCCAGGGAAGCCTCAGCATGGGGTAACGTTACATCTGCCGATAGCATTACTAGCATCGTCACCAATAGAAACCGTGGGCGGCAAATTCGCCGCTGGTGCTGCGCCTGTGAACCACGTTGAATAAACCTTTTTGTCATTTCTAGCCTATTTTTCTGTATTTTCAAGTCTTCTGCATTGTCTTTTCGCTTTTGAAAGCCCGATTTTGACTTCTGCATTTTTGAGAAATAACTGTCAAGAAACGTGTAAACTAAATTAGCTAACGTTACTGTAATCTATGGTAAGTAATGCGCGCAGCCGCGATCAAATCATTCAATTAATGACAAGACAATAATGAAAGCTGCTATTGGACAGAGACCCCCTGCGGTTACCGGGCACGGCCTCATTATCAACATATTGTTCTCTGATTTGACAAAATGTGTGGTTACTTTTCAGAGCTGAGATGTTGCGAGTATTTGGCGCAAAGGCTATTCAATACATTTCACCCACCATTTCAACGGGCCCTGTGGGCCCCTGGTCAAGCTCGGGCCCCCGTGCAATTGCATACGTTGCATACCCGCTAGCGCCGGCTCTGTGCGTATCGCTACGGAGCACCACCGGCGACTAGTGGGCACCCTCAGTATTTCAAGGCCGCTTCATTCACACCAGCGAATGGAGGAAAGTCTACAATTACAATATCCAACAGGTCTGAAAAACTCAAAGTGAGTGCAGGCTATTAGAATATTACAGTATCGCGTTTCTGAGTTCGCTAGCCTGCACGACTTATAATTCTTAAAATAATAATTCTTCTTGAAATAATAATTCTTCTCGTAACCTGAACCAAAAGTAATCATGTTTGTTATGGGTATATTTTAATACGCACAACGAAAGTCGGGGTACAAAGTATATCCACCTTTCTTGCATTGCTAAATAATTATCCAACTAGATCAAAATTGAATTTCATTTATCAAAGTTATTGAAACCTGCCCCACAATGGGAACGGCGGACGTGATACGAAGGTGTGCCCTCCAAATAGCCAATGACAGCTCAGACCGCCCTATCCCAACCAGGTCTTAAGTGGCCACCGAGGCCACCTCTCTGCTTTCTATCTTTTTCAATTTTTCCTTTTCCTCCGTACCCGAGCCGTGGCTCACGTTGATTTTTAGGGAGCTACCCTAGCCTCGGTGTCCCCACCGAATAACCCTGGATCGCTGGACCGTTGGACTTAAGAGTGTTAGTACCGTTTCGGAACCGTGTCTTTACGCCTTGAAGTACCGACGGGCTCGTTGGGAGTTCGGTGTTGCCGACCAAGCTGGCCTGTCTAAAGCTGCATTTTCCAGCGCGTGGCTGCCTCAGCTGGGTCTCGGGGATCACTTTCTCCTCACTCTTTCCTCTCTTCCTCTCCTCTCCACACTCCGACTCGTAAGTAACGCCATACGAGGGTCAATTCCCGCTAAATAATTTAAAGTGTCGAGGTTGATAAAGGGTGATCTCCAGTTATTCTGGGTTCAGTATTCAGAGTGCTGTGCCATTAACAGGGTAGCTGAGGGTGACCCCCTAATAATTAAAATTGAAATAATAAAATAAATCAACTTAAATTGAATAACTCAACTAAGTTCAATCAACCTTATGACAACTGTATGATCAAGTGCAATATTACACTGACACCTATGTTAGTGTTTGACACAAACATACAGAATATACACTGCTGGCTGCCTCGTCTTCTTCTATAGTCCCACACACATCACTATAATACCTACAGTGCAATTCAGTATGTGCAGCCAAACCACTACAAACAACTTATGAGTTATATTTTGCTATTTTATCATATTGACTACCTATGTATTTTTGCTCTTTTGTTTGCTCTTTTGTTCTGGTGTGCTTCTGCCTCTGCCTCATCCTCTGAACCACTACTGTCCTCGCTGTTGCTGCTGCTGCTCATGCCACCATCCTGGCCCTTTTCATGAATTGCAACCTCGTCGTCCTCCTCACTTGTTCCCTCATCTGATTCTGATGATTCCGGTGAAAATAACTCAGAATTACGAGAAATAAAGTCGGAATTGCGAGAAATAAAGTCGGAATTGCGAGAAATAAAGTCGGAATTGCGAGAAATAGTCAGAATTGCGAGAAATAAAGTCGGAATTCCGAGAAATAAAGTCGCAATTCAGCAAACTTTTTTCTTAATGTGGCAGAGACGGGCTTCCATACACATACGGCTTCGTCTATTGTGTCTAAGATATAATCTTGAGGAAAAACATTTAAAATGTAGAAGGATAATTCAGAAGCACTCGCCACCAAATTTGCTTGTTGAAGATCTGTCCGCAGTATGTCGGGAGGCTATTTAATCAAGCTCTTTTTGAATTGATATGTAAATGTGTACCTTAGTGCAACGTCCTGGTTTGCATCAAGATCCTATTGTTGGAAAACAAAATTCCACGATACTTAACACGGAACCCCTTCAAATAAAACTACGAACATCTTTGAATTGCCGGAACATGCCGCCGAAAGACGGAGAGCTTGTCATTGACTTTAAACAGCTGAGTTTGATTTTAATTACAGGCTTTGTGATATTTTCGGAGGCGCTGACGCCGGATAACTTTAGAATCTAAATGCAAAGCATTGCGCCTGGTGTGACATCAGTGAACCTACAAGTTTGTATGATTTACATACAAACCAAATGGTAGCATTTAACGGAAGCTTGTCAAGATTTGAGAATGGGAGCGGAGCTCCATCATGACCTGGTGTTCCACGTTTGCCCTCAGTATATCATTGGTGGATTAGAAAAGTTGATTGTACGGCTTAACGCCTTATCCTGTTGCTTAGGTCTGATTTTTGTGTGTGCCAGTGCCAGTGCCACGGACTTTTTGATTTTTTTTTTTTTGGTGATTTCAGTTCACCCTTGCAATGATTAGTCATGGAAATATTGGCTATTTAATTTACAGCATTAGGCTATAAACGTTATGAAGAATGGCTGTATTTGTATGCTAGGCCTATGTCACTTTATTTCACGTGTGGAACATCAATTGCATGCATATGTGACCAATTTAAATCGATGTTTGCGAAAGATAGAATAAATAAATCAGGGTTCGGTGTGGTTTCAAGTTCACGTTACCCGATCTTAAAATGACCCAGTCTATTCATTGCGCCTACATCAAGTGACCGCAGGGCCTACGACAAAGCTCAGTGGGACTGTCAGGAGGTGAGCCTGACAAGCCGCCGGCTTCGCTGTGCTGGAATCACGGGGGAATTCATTAATTGGGGGCGGGGGAGCGGCGCAGCTGAGTTCCGTAGGCTATGTAATTAGTGATTTGTGCGGGTATAAAGGGGAGGCAAGTGGCAGTAGCCTACAGAGGAGAGACGTCGGATGGATGGATGGATGGATGGGGTTCCTCATGAGAGGATTTTTAGCTTCGGTTTTTCGCTTCTTTTTTTTTTGGTTTCGCTTTCGTTTGTTTTTGTATGAGTGTGTTGTCTCTTCTGTCTGGCGGTGGCTTCCTGGAAGGCGGTCCCGGAGGAGGAGGAACGCTGCAATGATCCTGTGAGGCGCTGCGCTGGCCCTGACGAGGGGGGCGAATGCAGCGATTCCCCACCTTGGCAGTAACGACGATCGGGACCGGGCCAGAGTGCGGGGTGCGGCGGTGCAGTCCGAGATATAGGCGAAAGCAGACCAGGACTGGAACCAGTGCCTGCTTCCTCCTGAATAGTGTGGGGTGCAGCGAGATCCTCGCGTGGCGGTCGGAGCACAGCGTGCAGAGTGTTCCGGGCCGCAGGCCAGAGGCCTAGAGATGAAGTGTGGACGGGCAGAAGGCAGGGCCGGCCCTAGGATTTCTGTGGCCCTAAACAATCTGTCGACTGGAGGGGCGCGTGCGCGTCGGGGCGGTTTCCATGGTCAAAATTCTTCTTGCATGTTATCAAATTCGGTTGCCTTTCCGTTTTTAAAATAATACCGCTAGTTTTGTGATACGGGAAGAATTGCGTAATTACGAAAATTACATTATTTACCTAAAGTAACATTGGATCGGGTGGGGCCCTAAGCAACCACATAGAGGGGGAAACCTGCAGTGGCCTACGTGTGTGCTGTGTGTGAGGGGAGTGTGCTCTTACCTGTGCTGGGGCTCCGTGGGAGGGAAGGGGTGTCATGGTTCTGTGTTTCCGTCTGTCTTTCCTTGTTGGGCCGTCAGATGGCGGCACTTCTGTTTTGTGTCCTGCTCCCCCTGTTTAATTGTATTATTACTTTCAATTATTCTATTGTTTTTGGGTTGTCTCGTTTTCCCTTCCCTCTCTGTGGCCTGATTGTTCATGGTGCCCTCCTGTGTCTCGTCAGTGTCTGGTCTAAGTTCCCTTCTTCCTTGGCTCAGGTGCTGGATCCTTGTTTGTTTTTTGGGTGCGTATTGGATTGTGACTCTGTTTTGCCGTGAGTGTTTTCCTCCCTGCCAGTGTTTTGTTATTGCCTTGTTTTTTTTTGTATTTCTGCATTTTCTCTGTTTCTGCGCATTAGGTTTTTTTTCTTCTCCTTTTGACTTGCCCTGCACGGCTTCGTTTTTGTTCCCTTGTTTTTTGTTCTAATTAAAAGCAACTTGCTTGGTTTTGCGTTCACTCTGTGGATTTTGGGTGTTTTTTGACTCCGCGTTTGGGTCCATTCCCCCGCCCACCTTGACAAGGGGGGTCATCGGCAGGTAGCGGGGTGTAGGAGTGGGGGGGAAGCAGTAAGGGCACGAGTTAGTTCGAGACCGTGGCGTACCCTACTTGTACATATTGTATAATGAAAAATTTGCCTTTTAGCCTACTTGCCTCGTCCTGGTTTCCTTGTGGTGGGTGGGTTCCTGTGGGAAAAGAAACCTGGTTGCTGTTGGGTGGCAGGAGCTAGCGTGTGCGACTCCCGAGAGGGCTCCCCCCCCCCCCTCGGATAGCCTATATAGCATTGTGAATACTAAG
This sequence comes from Anguilla rostrata, assembly GCF_018555375.3. Lineage (NCBI taxonomy): Eukaryota > Metazoa > Chordata > Actinopteri > Anguilliformes > Anguillidae > Anguilla > Anguilla rostrata. The sequence goes on along the minus strand of NC_057943.1, from coordinate 11,614,358 downwards.
CTAGCAAACAATCTTTTATTTGTACGTCTTATTATAGTTAAGCGTAGCGATCATTAACTGAAACTAGCATAACTTCAGAAACTTCGGACGAGACTAGGCTTTAATTGCGGCAGTCTGCTGGAAGGGTAGATATTCTACTACGGGTTGAGGATGCATTTGGGTGGCGCTTGATCTGGCTTCTGGTCCACTTTTATTATTGAGCAGTTCCTGAAATAGGATACATCGTTTTATGCAAGTCTGCTGACTAGTGCTAGGCTACCACATTATTTTATTTAATGTTCTGTATTTTATTTTTCAAATTTGTCTTTTCCCCACTCGAAGACGTACGCTAGTCTATTTCTCTTTCAGGTAAGTAGGAAAATGTAGGCTACATAGGGCTCCTAGCTAGCCTGTACAGAATTTGCCGTACTAAAAGTCTTGTCATGTAACGCTGCTCATTTCTGCCTTAATGAGGGAGTTGAATTTTAGGTTGTTTTTTTCCCAGTGTGTTCGCAAAACCGCTTTATTTCCTAACTTTAATCGGTAGTCTTTTCTGCGTTGATTTCGGTTATTTTTTTATTCCGTGCGCTTTCCACAGGGAATTAGTAAGCCGTCATTTTTTCCAGGAACAGAAACTCTTGCATATCGTAGCTGAAGTCCTAGATTAAAAACGCATGGCATACGCCACTCTTACGAATTTGTGGTGAGGACTGTTGTAGGATAGCCTACTTCATTTGTGTCAGTTCGCGAGATATTTTAGCTTCAATCTCCCTAAAGGTTCTATTATCTGATTGATTAAGTAGTGTATTTCTGTTTTTTTTCTTCGCAGCCTGGAATGAACTTCGGCTTGAACGTCGGTAGACGAGTGCTCTCAAAAATGAGGTTTGTGAAGCGGCTTTACTGCAGTTCACCACCCAGTTCCATTTATCGACCTCGGTAGAATTTCCTCGGTAGAATTTCAGTTACTCGACACACTGTACGTGCTTTTTGAATCTTGTACGATCTGTTAATCAAGTTTCGTTAATTGCACGCCATCTTGCCATTGTGCAGAACTAGGTAGGTACTTCTAGGAATGAAGGAACCAATCAAAATTGAACGGTTTCTGGCGAATTCCATATGCGTAAAAATGATCCTACAGTCAGATAAGATTGAATTTGTGCCTAAGCACTGGGGTTGAATGAGGCCGTGTCCTATGTATGAATAGTTTCCTTGAGATTTCAAAATAAATAAGTGAATACAGAAATTATTATTGTTGTCGTTAAATCAATGGAACACAGCATCTGCTAAATTCATAAATATGAATGCAGTATTTATATTTATTCACTTGTTAATTTATCTGGAAGCAGGTAAAAAGTGGGACTTGCTTCTGAAAGGTTAAATTCCCAGGTGGGGTTTTGTCTTGCACCCTGGAAATTTACACTTAATATACAGTACTGGTCCTCAGCACTGGTTCTGGAGGGCTGCATGGTCTGCACAATTTTGCCAGCCTGTAATACAGCAATTTTAAGCTATTAATTACGCAGCAAGACCACAAAGAGCTTTACATGTTGTGGTGAGTAGCTGTGATGTATGTGCTGCTCTGTGCGCAGATTTTTTGATGTCTGTTAGTACCCAGGTAGCTGAGTTCTGGACACACATGCCTTTATGGAGAGTTTTGGATGGGAGGCTGGTGAAAGGGGTGTTGCAGTAATGTATGTGTATGAATATGAACGCATGTATTAGATCTTCAGCATCAATGAGGTTGAGAGATTGGTGGAGGCAAGCAATGTTGCAGTGCAATTTTTGTGATAGTTAATGTGAACTTTCAGTAGGAGAGTTTAGTCAAAATGACTCCAAGGTTGCAGACTTTGGTTGATGAAGCAACAGAGATGTCATCAATGGCGAAGCAAGACAAATCAGTGGGGTTTTTTTTTTTGAGGGTGGAAGCAGCATGTGTTTTGTTTTGTTGCAATTTAGCATTAGAAAATTAATAGATATCCAAATTTTTATCCAAGCTGGGAGTGAGGGAGTAGGTAGAACTGAATTTATTTGGTGCTAACCTATATCCCTGAATGTGTATGTGTGTATACATGTATAAATATAAAATGTAGGTATGTGAATGTCATCAGTATAGCAATGAAAGTGTAGAGCATGTTGATGGGGGATGTAACCAAGAGGGATCATTTACATGATAAATAGGTTGTTTTCTAGGAAGAAAAAAAACAAAACAAATACTGATAAAGAACAACAAATACAAAACAAGAGCCATTGGTTTTAGAAATGCATCTCTCAAAAGTGCCCTTCCTCTTTTACTAATTTACTAATTTTTTTGGGTCAGTTTGACCCAAATTGTGTCGTTTAACCAAAGGGTTGAAGTATGTTAATGGTAGCGCTCGCTTAAGTGGCTGTTTTTCTTTTATTTTTTGAAGGAATAGAATGTCCCGAGTTTCACAAGATATGCAGTACGCCTTCTTAGGCTGCTGCCATTTGCTGACTCACTGTAAGTTGACTCGATATCTACATTCTTACTGTCACACAGCAGAAAAAGCTACTTGTGGACCGCCAGTGATGCAATTTCAAAGTGCGAACAGGCAACGTCAGTTCTGAGGAAGGAGTAAAATGTGTAGCAAAGGCTCTGTCCAACCGTATTTAATATCTTCGTCTTTTATTCTTCTTTCATTGGCTACTGTATATTTGAATGTGAATTGCATCTGTTAAATGATCTGTTAAAAACATGGATGTGTAATATGCAGTTTTATGTCCAAATTGCCACTGACATGGCTATTTCAGTATGAGAATGTACTACTCAGTGGTTTGCACTTTGCACATTTAGGATAGCAGATATATTTTGAAAAGCAGTGTTTTGAAAAACGTTGTCATAACAGCATGAGTCGTATAAGAGTGCAGGGGTAGTCTTCAGTGGCTAAATGACATTCACATTGATAAACTATTTATTTATTTATTTAGGATCCCCATTAGCAATACGCAGTGTGCGGCTAATCTTCCTGGGGTCCGAACATAAAATACACACTATACATACAAGATTATTTAGTGAGACATAAAATCAAGCAGACAGAATAGTACGAAACGGTAACATTAGAAAAAATAAAATAAAAATAGTAACAAGAAGGGGATAGGAGAAAATACTGTTGGACTACATAAAGTATTGTAAATACAATGTAGGGATGGATGAGATGAATAAATTAATTGAACTGCATAACCAATATCTAAAATATAATTTCTGTGATTTTCAACAACTTTTCAGTGACTGCTCCGTTATCCAATATTTCCCGACAAAATTGACCAGCCATATTCATAGCAGCTGTAATTTTCTGCATAAACCCACGATGAAAAAAACATTTAATTTCTTCTTACTCGCCCCCCCCTCTCACGCCATTTAATTTTCAAAAGCGATTAGGAGTAACTTACTTCAAACCTGTTCTGTAAGATTTCTCGGAAGCACTCGTCAGCCTTTCCGGATGGCCCACCTCTTTTTCTGTTGTCATATAAATTTGAGCAAGGTTGCTTCTCTGTGTTTCAGCAACATTTCATGTATTCGGTGATGTCAGAAGTCTTCTCCCATTTCACCCTTTGTATGCCCTGCAAGCCATTGTCCTCTTGTGTACTCACCTGTCCCAGTAAATACACCATTAAAGTCTTTGCGTCCATAGACCACGAGTCCAGAGGTCTCTGTTTGGGACTGGGCCAGTGTGTCCACGTTTCTGTGTGACATCATCGTGCTCATGGCAACGGAGATTGAAAGACCATGCCACAGAATCTGTCACTATCCAAACTTTAGATCATCTACCCTACAGACAAATTCGGCTATTTAAGAGGGGTAAACAGGCCTATGTGCCTGTACATGAATGTTGCTTACCCGAACATGACTCTAAACACAAATAAGCATGGCAGCTAACATTGTTTCAGTATATGTGAATACTGAAACATGAGTTTAACTGGAACAAAAAATAATTTTACACAAATAATAGCCTACACTATTCTGTAATTTGAAGTGAATGTACATTATGTAGCATAATGCCTGTACAATCCTTTGAGATTTTGTTTTTCTGTTTCTTTAGGCTGTGTCATAGAGTATTGTATGGTCTGTGTGGGTGTGTCATCCTGCTACTATTTTTGCTCATTGGAGCATCTGGAAGGTAAGCATGTTTCTTTGACCATGCAAGAATAAATATTAATATATATATATATATATGTATACACACAAAAAATTATAAATAATTTAAGTACATGTGTGCATTTTCATTCTGTATTCTCTACTGTGATATACACTGCCTGGCAAAAAAAAAAAATTGCCGTTTGGATTTTTGGACAGTGCCCAATGTATAACCCTCTGGAGGCAGTGTTATGATCTGGGGTTGCTTGAGTTGGTCAGGTCTAGGCTCAGCAGCATTATGCGGCAATAAAATGAAGTCAACGGAGTACCTGAATGTACTGAATGACCATGTTATCCCATCAATGGACAACTTTTTCTTCCCTGACGGCACGTGCATATTCCAGGACGACAATGCCAAGATTCATCGGGCTCAGAGTGGTTCTGGGAGCATGATGAATCATTTTCGCACATGAACTGGCCACCAGAGTCCTGACCTTAACCCCATTGAAAGTCTTTGGGATGTGCTGGAGAAGACTTCACGGAGTGGTTCGACTCTCCTGTCGTCAATACAAGATCTCGGCCAAAAATTAATGCAATTCTGGACGGAAATAAATGTGACGTTGAATAAGGTTGTCGAAACAATGCCACAATGAATGCGCGCCGTAATCAAAGCTAAAGGCGGTCCAACGAAATATTAGTATGCAACTTTTTTTTTTGGCCAGGCAGTGTATATTATTATTATTATTGTTTTGCTGTAATGTGATTCTCCAGACATCTCTTACCAAATCAATGGACAGTGTTACATATCTCAGTTCTGGAATTGTTTTTAATGAAATCGTTCTTATACCCATGAGCTCTACATTTGTGTAAAGCAGCTACATACACAAGCACTGCTATACACTACCACATAGCAGTAGTTGTACATTAGTGTACAGCAGTTTGCAATTTTTTAGAAGGCATTTTAGTTTTATATGTAGAACAATTTTGGCCATTAAGGACAAAAACTATACATGACCAAAATTGTTCTTCATACAAAACTAAAATGCAAAATATACTAAACTAAAAAAATTCTAAACTAAAGAAATTCTTAAACTGCTTGTTACGTGATCATTGTCAAAATGCGCAATATGTTGGCAAACCATTAAATTCCCACGGAGGGAGCACTGATGCCCAACTGGTGTAAGCACACAGTTCAAAATCCATGCAGAGTCGTGATCCTCGAAGTTGTTTGTTGAAACAACTTAATTTATTTCCCATGTGTTCCTCTGAAACAATGCTGATTTCCTGTTGTTTACAAGACAGTTTCTTAGTTAACTGTGTGTCCTTCAGTTGCCTTAGATTGTTTAAATGCTTTTGGGTGTTAACATAAATAACAATGTCATTCCTTTATCAAAAGGCCTTACATTTCACAAATTAAATAAATTTTGTTTAAGTTGGTTTTCTTCGACACATTTTGACTGTTATATTATCAAAAATGGGAAAACACTTAACAAATTACAAACATAAACAAATGTTGCAGGGAAGATACATGATTCATAGGAGAAAACTAAGATGTGCCATGTTTTAAATTGTCCGTCTGTTCTAATTTTCAGGTTTTTTGAAAGTGCTGTGAGAGAATTCCGTTCACCTCCAGGTACAAAGCTACAAACCGAATACAATGTAGACAGCTCCCTAGATCTCCGGTGAGTCACATGACCAGAACAGTGGGCTGTGCATTTACAGGCTTTTAGTATTTATCCCTCTCTTCCTTGTACTGTGTTCAGCCCTATGGTTCAGCCTTCACTTTTTGTTATTCATTTTTTTATTAAATAATGTTTGTTATTGATAAACTAGTGGCCCTGGCCAATTTTAATTAATTAATGTTTAAGATTAAGATGAGCGTCCTGCTCCTAGTCTGCCTTTATTTTGTATTCTTTGCTTTATTCTGATTGGTAGAAATCAGAGAGGGTTTTTGGCAGAGAAGAGACCACAGCTGAGAGAGTTCAATTTCCTGGGTCCTGGTTCCGTTTCTTTAGTGTGGAAACTGAAATACCCAACATACCACTATGCCACCAATTTAAACATAACTTGTGGCCTGTGGATTTAAAAGAATCTTATTTTATCGTTATCTGCAGTTAACTTTCTCAGTGACTCATTGAGGGTGGGACCCTCATTTGCAACGGTGTCAAGGTACAATAAAACTAAAAGGAGAAAAAGAATAATACATTAGAGAAGAGGAGTAATGACAGGCATCTGTTGAAATGGTTACAATTCAAATGAACAAGATTCAAGATCAAAAATATCCCTGTGTTACAACAGAACCAAGCTTCAGTGTTTTTTTTGCTGTTCCTTCCTGGTATGAGTGGCAGAGAATTTAAAAGCTGTTCCAAGTTCAGAGTTAACTTGAGGTACATGGAGCATTAGGCAGTCCTGAGAGCATGTTTAATGATTTCCAGTATTCCAAACCAAGAGTGATGACCGAGAGTTTACAGAGAAGGGCTTTATAAATTAACATAAACCAGTGCTGATCTCTCCTTGTTGAGAGGGCCAACCTACTTTTTTATATACTATGCAGTGATGTGTATCACCAGTAATAGATCTAAGAGCTGTATGGTAGACAGTATCTAAAAGCTTGAGGGTAGAAGCAGCTGCAGATGTCCCCATAATCAAGGCAGACAGAAAAATCAATTTGACTTTGTCTTCTTTCTACTGAAAGTAGTCTATTTTCCTTGAATGTTTAACTAGGTTTCAATATGGGTTTTAAAAATGATTTTCATCAACCCAGATAAATAAATATTTATAGCGGGGGACTCTTTCAGTTAGAATACCATTAAGAGTATGAATCTGGGGGTTGTCATAGTCAATTTTCCTGGCTCTGGAGAACAGCATGTATTTAGTTTTATTGGCATTTAATACAAGTTTAATGTGCACTGGTGCTTTTTGCAGAGCATCAAAGGTGTGTTGCAGCTTTTCTGCAGCCAGTTGTGAAGAATGTGAACAACAGTAAATAACAGCATCTTATGCATAGAAAGCCTGTTTTTTGTGATGCTTGTCATAGATGCAGTATCATCTGCATTTAAAAAAATGATGCCTTGTCATTACCTCCTTTTTTTTCTCAATTCTTTCCCTTCTCACAGGTCCCGAACTGATGTGACTACTTGCACTGACTGGGGAGCACCCATTATGTGGGATGGGATGTTTGATCCTAACATCTACGATGAGCATCACAAAAAAATGGGCAGCACTGTTGCACTGACAGTATTCGCCATTGCGAGGTTAGCATTAATTGTGAGAGTGATGGGCTTGTCTGCACTGACGAGCCCAGGTTGCAGTTTAAAGTGATGGGTTTTTCAGTGTGTTAGAAAATGGCAGATAAATGTTCTGACTGTGAGAAGTTAGGAACTTGTTCCAACGCTGCATACATTACTAACGCCTACCAACACCACCATTGTAATGAGCTGTGCATTTCTGTGTGCTTTTCCCAGATACCTGGAATTGTACCTGATGGATTTCCTGACCTCGGCAGAACGTCACTTCATGGTGGGTTTACCGGTGACGTACTACGTGTTCACCGATGCCCCTGAGAACGTGCCGGGGCTCCACCTGATGGCAGGGAGGACCCTGGAGATTGTACCGGTCAAGCGGCACGAGCGCTGGCAGGACATCTCCATGATGCGCATGAAGACCATTGCGGACGCTATCCAGACACGCATCCGGCACCGGCACCGGTACATCTTCTGCCTGGACGTGGACCAGGTCTTCGTGGGTCGCTTCGGCTCGGAGGCCCTTGGGGAATCGGTGGCCCTTCTGCACTCTTCCTTCTACAACACCCCCCAGGAAAGGTACACCTATGACCACAACCCGAACTCCACGGCCTACATGGAGAAGGGGGACTTCTACTACCACGCGGCTGTCTTCGGGGACACGTGGCAGAGTGTGGCGAACCTGACAGACAGCTGTCACCAGGGCATAATGGCAGACAAGAGGAACCAGGTGGAGGCTCTGTGGCACGATGAGAGCCACCTTAACAAGTACTTTTGGCTCCACAAGCCCAGCAAAGTGCTCTCCCCAGAGTATTGCTGGAACTTACAGAATGGCTTCAGCAAAGAAATACACGTTCAGCGCCTGCGCTGGGGAGAGAAACACGACGACAGGAGGACCTAGGGGTAGGATGGACCAAAAAAAAAGCATTCCTTGCACTCTTGCATTACTTGCGATACAACAAATGCACACTTACAACATCGCATTTATCAGATTGAGAACTTTGCAATTTAAAAAAAAATCAATTTAAAAAAAGATTTCAGTAATCGGCACAAAACCGAAACCTGAACTGTACACAACTGTAAACAGCACCGTAACATCCTCCATGGACCTAATAGAAAATAAGATTCTACACAATCAACCTTTACAGCTGTTAATGTCACTGTTGGTATGATTTCAAAAGGGTTACTATTTGGCATGAATCTATTGCAGATAACTGTTGTTGACTTTCAACAGGTAGAAAGCTTAAACTTTCTATGGGGAAGACCTTTGAAAACCACTCCACCGCCATCTTAATTGTCTGCAGATAGTGTCTGTAACTCACAGGATGAATATACAGTAAGAAATCAACCCAGTGCTTGACCTTTCCATCAGGAATGCTTTAATGAATCCACAGCAGTGTTACCTTTTGTAAACTGTTTTAAAGGACCATGCTGTTGTAAGTGCACCCTCTGCGTCCCCTGCACCATTGGCAACCCCCTATTTCCGGTTCTGTCGCGATTGTTGTGTATCGACCCCTTATTGGATACATGCTATCACATGATTGTGTACTTTGAAAATGTTGCACTTGCGGCAGCCTCACTAGCATGTGAGCTAGTAGCCAAGATGGCTACCTAAGTATCTAGCAATTACACAGATAGCGAACGTTGCTAAGATGGCTAGAAAATAGCTATCGGTTGTGAATTACACAGATAGCGAACGTTAGCTAGCTAGATGGATGCATGTATAAACCTAACGGGATAAACATTTTCATTAAACCCAAAAAGTTCCTATCTAGCTAAAGTGCCTACTTTGCCATTTAGCATCCATTTTAGCTTGCAGCACTATAACTTTAGCCAGCAGGCTAGTAGTGATAATAAATTATGTGAATGAGTAGGTCTACACAATCATGTCATTGTACCCAGTAAGGGGTCAACACATCACAATCCCAATGGTGCAGGGGACAAAGACATGTACTTACACTGGTATTTTGGGTATTAAAGCCCATTTACTATAAATTTTCAGCAAATAGTCATGTCAGGGTTAAGAAGACATGGAAGTTTGAATTTAATTTGTAAAACAGTCTTTTCTCCATGGAATACCTTCTGGCAGAAAAACATTCTGCTTTCAGGAAATGTGTTACTAACAATAAAACTCAACATAACTTCAGAGAATGTCATTAATTGATTAGCCATCCATGCTTTAAAATTCATTATTATGCAACGATGAAGTAACTTTGACAAAAAATTATTTGGACATCATTTCCGGAATGATGGATTCTCAAGCAACTTTTAAAGTTTCGGCAAGTTGATATTCATACCGTTCGGAAATGAATGGAAACAAATGGCTGCCTGAAAGGTAAACAAATTGTTGGAGAAAAACTAGCTAATTCTACTAGCTAGCTAAAACTAAAGCTGTTGTATGTCTTGTGGCAATGTAAAGTATGCCTACACAAAATTTGTACTAAATGGGCTTTTTATGTCCAAAATACCGGTAGATCGGTTAAACAGGAAGCATCTGGCTGGAAAGCACAGCTTACTGTTTCCATGTCCAGTTCCCTCCCCTATAAAGAGGTCAGTACTGCTGGACTATCACTAATGGAAATACACATTTTAGTGTGCTAGTGTCCATTTGTAATGCCAGGACAGGAATGAAATTCAAATTCTGTTCATTTCATGTTACCACTCCCACACCTACTTTGTGCTTGTAACTATCAAGGTTATGTCTTCAAAGAGTGGCTAGTACTTGCTGTTAATATGCTACCGTACCAAAGAGAGAGATTTTTTTTTTTTAAATATCAGGCCAATATCATCCAGATACTCTCTTGTGTATTCTAAATTTACATGGATATGACACGTCTAATTATATGAATAAATACTTAACACAAGGCCACTTTTTTCTTCTGGCACTTTAGGGTGTCTTATCAGCAATGATCTCTTCCATGCCAAATGCAATAGGAGAAGCTTGTCATATGAGGCTAGAGATACTTGATAGGTTTTGCAAGAGGTTACGCAGATGTCACGGTAACAGCTTTAATAATCTTTTAGTTTCCTGGAAAGAAAGAAAAAAGTGTGGAATGAAGAGATTCGGCATTCTATTAATATTTAATGTATTTTATTCTTGTAGAGTATTTAAACAGAATTTCACCTTCTGTCCTGTGGATTTTAGGTGCTGTATCCAGGTTATTCAATTACTCCTGGGATATTTTTATTTTCATCCTTTTTAGTGTTTGATGCACTGTGTAACAGAATGTAATGAAATTTTATCTATTATAATGAATTCTTTAAGAATCTTGAGATTGGAATGTATTTTTAGGTGGATATAAAATATGATAGCCTTAAACTCATGTGTTTGGTGAAGAAGTGCATTGTGTATGAGTTTCTGTGTGTCCACTGCACTATGGTGTAACTTGAGCCAAACCTTTCCTTGCCAGTAGGTGGTCATGTTCGAATGAAGAAAATTTTAATGGCAAATTTGTGGAACCTGTTTTTTTTTTTTTGTGCCTCCACCACAATGGATGATGTGATCACATCTTGGATCTGGGCCAAGGATTAGAATATTCCATTTTTAGAGATACAAGTTTTAACCTTTTACCTTTTGTGTCTAGTCTGCTCTCTGTGTAGCTAGCTTACTAAGCTCAGGAAGCAAAGGCCTGTCTATCTAATACATCTTGTAGGCTATATTTGTCCACCTACAGAACTGACCTCTGGCCTTCATCACTGAAAACCTTAAAGGTACTGCATGGCCATCTTGATCTAATCAAAACTTGATGCAGATTGTACAGTACAATTGAGAAATAGGCTGCATGTGTTGTGTATGCTAAATGTATAGTAAGTACCTAGAGAGACATTTGTTTTATCAGGTGATTACCACTTAAAATGTTCTTGTGTAATAAATCTGACATGCACTGGGGAATGTAATACTGACAAAAATTGGAGAATAAAGAGATTTAGAATTAAACTGCAGTGTAACTGCTTGGTTCGTCTGGGTGAAGAAGACATGACCGAGCATACTGGTAATGTATGTACTGTAATTCTTTTTTCCATATTGATTCTTTTGTCTTTAAATGTTTACCCATCGTAATTCTTCTCTGGTTGGTTTTCTGACAGGCTGCAACCAGCTTGACTGGTACATACCGCTACCAACTGTAATTCATCATACTGTAAGTGAAACTGTACATGGCAGCTTCAGATGAACTTAAGATGGTGTCTACCATCAACTGTGGGGAAAAAACATTCAGTGAACAATTCAAATAATGGCACCACCCACAAAATACCTCCACCAACACTATTGTGTTTGTGCAAGCATTGTATGTATATATGTATGTACGGTATGTATGTATAGTGTATAACTGTCTAATTCTCATGTAGTTGCTATATGATAAATCCTGCATATGACAAACATGAATATCTTGGAAATTAAGACCGGTAGATGTCCGTACACTTAACCTCAGAAAATTCATGATTCAGTACTTTAGAATCTGGGCATTTAATTATGAAAAATACAAAGTTTTTTAATGGACACAAAAACATACAATTCAACAAGAAATCAAAAGAGTAAACAAAAATTACAGTCAATAAAAAAAATCACAGGTTATTTTTCATACCTTCTGCTGCCTCTTTGGCATAGAGCCAAATCAGCATGATTGTAGTGTTGCAAAAACCTCATATCAGTAACCTTTATTTAGCAGTTGGATACTGCTGGTCCAAGTATACATCCTATCTCCCTAGTAATACAGGCACAGTACACATAAAACTGGAAAAGAACAAACCATAATATTCTGAGTATTGTAGTTTATACATTTTAATAAAACACATTGCTCTACATAACACCCTTTGTGGGGAAAGAGGTCGAAGCTACATTATGCAGCTGTTTGTGCTACAGATATGAAGTCATGAGAAACGATTACTATTCCGACCAGGAATCGGTAGTAGTGGATATGACCGTTTGCCCTCGTTACTCCCCAGCTGCTTTCTAGTTACTCGTTCCCCTGTGACATGGGTTAGCACTAGCTACCCTGTGCTATTCTGTGGGTACACGTCCGCTACAAAGGTGGGGGTATGGGTGGCACAGTTAAGATGTGAGACCATTGTGCAATTGGCAGTTCCAAATAGGATAAAAGGATGGGGAGGGGGTGATGGTCTCACACTAAAATTCTGATAAAACCCAAATGCTATGCTGCAAACGTGGTACTTTGTGAACATTTATACATGTACGCTAGGACAACTAAAACACCCTCGCATAAATGGAAGAAATGTTCAAGGCAAGAAGCTATGGTTAGCTACTTTAGCTAGAAAGCCAACCAGCATCTCGTAATGTGCTTTTAAATTTTTTATAACTAACCTTTGAACTTGGTACCATGTAACAGCAGCTCTTCAACAGTTAGGTTAGGCCAAGTCATTTTCTCCACTGGGGGGGGCTTTCCAAACAAACTTGTAATCTAGTATTCCTTCCTATTTACCAGGGCCTCTACCACTGCATTAAAAGTATCTTTTTGCCAGCAAAAAGACCTTGGAATGCTAACCACCACCACATTTACTGCATAACACACCGACACTTGTGGACTGCACCCAAGCACGGTGACTGACAAAATTGCTGATTCAGTTTCCAGGAGCCGATCAGGAAGGAATAATGAGATTTGTCCATTTTGGCTAAATTTTTTAAATACACCAAAAGAATAATAAAATTTAAAAAAACCAAGACAAAATACAACTCCTGCAATCAACTAGGTTGGCCTTCCCGTGTTTCTCGTTAGCCCTTCTGTACTGGCTGAGACTGGCACAACACTACAGCATCAATTCAAATAAGAACAGTGCTAAGAAAAGATAACATGCCGGCACATTCAAAATATCTTGTACCTGTCCAAGATGCGTTCTGTACCTTTGTAGTCAATATGATTAAATTTTTTTTAAATTTCATGCTACATGATTTCACCATTTTGTCACTTGGAGCTTCAGCAACTTTTGTGTGCACTGTTACAGAAACATCCAGGCCTGCCCTTTAGTTTGGACTGTAAAAAAACAGGATGTGTAAAATTGGATCCTGTTTCAAGGACTTTTTTGTCCGCACAGCTGGTAATGCATCCTCATGGAAAAATTTAACATTTAATAAAATACTATTGTTCATTAAAATGAAAATGTCCCTGCAAAAAAAAAAGACTTAAAAGGGCTCTGTAAATCCAAACCACAGCCACATTTAGTGCACAGTACAACTACACTGTGGACCTCCATTATTATTGCTAACAACATTATTATTTTTCACCTTTCTCAGACCAAACGGGACAGTAAAATGGCTTACTGTGACTGATGTGTTTGGGTGACAGTTGTCCTTGTGTCTTGACTTAATGACATATTTAACTGTAAGGAAACTAGCTGAGAAGTTCATTTTTAATTTTTCGGAAATAATGTGGCTGTGTGAATGGGTTACAGAGATCACGATTAGAAAGCTGATCAGGATACAAAAATATGTGGCCTAAAGTTTTTGTTTTACAAACCCGCCTGCTTAAAGCCGTTAATGCTATATACAACATCTGTGAAAGGCGTTCACTCAGTTCAGATCATAATTTACATGAACATTTTTTCTGACACCGTATGTGCAACATACAAGAAGGGATGAGTATACGCCATTTTTGTTACACATGTCCATATAATACATTATAGGCCCTACACGTTTATACAATTTAAGTCAGGCCGCAGTAATAAAACGGCAACAACTTGCGCACAAAAAAGCACAATAAAGGTTAACATTGTACGACAGCGTTTCTTGCCAGCTATGGCGTAAAGCAAGTAAAATTAAAAATAAAATTCCCAAAAAAAGTACCATGGTACCAGTGGTCTGGGGGGGGGGGGGGGGGGGGCGAAAGACCGTTTAGAGCACAGGTCTTTTTTTAAAGTGCTTCAGTCAAACAGTTCTGCACACTTGCTTTGTACCACAGGGATTGTCACTGTTACACACTAGTAGCAGGAGGTACGTAAGTACAAGTGACATGCCTTTCTTTTTACTGCCAGAGTAAAAGTTCCTGTTCTTGCTCTTAAGAAAACACAGACGCAAGCAGTATATCCAATTACAAACATTTGCACTTCCTACTTTTCTTTGCTTTGGCTTTTATCACGATGAACGAATCAGAGCCTTCTGTATTATTCAGGGCCCTTAGCACTCTGGGTATTAATAGTGCACGTCTAGACTGACGACGAGTGTCATACCGGGTCAACTTCAGACGCTCACCGCCTTTAGGTCCCAGCAGATTAGCAGTGCGACCAGAACTGCTGCGACAAAAAAAAAAAATGCTATGGACAAAAGCACTATTCATCCACTCAGCACGTCTTAAAGAGACAGAGGTGGCGCACGGCCCCTGAACGAAACGGACCCTGAGCAATGTAGGACAGTGGGGGAAAAGTGATGTACCGTAACTGGGCCTAAGATCGGCTGTAGTGGTTTCCGTGTGGGAACAGTCTTCTTCTCTGGCCCACAAACTTGGCTCCCAACTAAGTTCCTCAAACACAGGATTGTCTTGCAATATTTCCAAAGCGGTTAAGTTCATTTTTAAGTAGTTTGTCATGCAACTTTGTGGTGAGTCCCCAGGTTAGTCCAAGAGGATACCCTTGTAGGGTAGAAACTGGCAAGCAAAAGGATAAATAAAAGAAGATTGGCCAATCTCAGGGGGTCGCGTGGCAACAGCAGCAGTAAATTAATATTTACTCCGAGAAAATAGCCCCTTGATGCGAAAGACAATTAGGACACAGTAGGACCCCTTAAACCTCATCGATGCCCAAACCGAGGTTCTCTTCTGGGTCGTGGTGAGGACAGGTGGAGGCCATGGGGGAGGTAACGTTCAGGTAGCCAATTTCGGAAGGCTGGGGCGGTGGCAGAGGGGAGGACGTCTTCGTGCCTTCTGTGGAGCCTCCCACTTTTACCCTGCGGATGGCATCCAGAAGGCCCAGCGTGTCGCACACCCCTGACATCATACTGCGGATGAAACAGGCCATTTATACAGTGGACAGAAAAATAAATACATTTTGCACATTGAAATACAAGTATCATACTCCTCGTATTGACAATGTCTGGACATTGGAGTGGCTCGATGGCATGCGCATGGCCTAAGGGGGAACCAGGGAGAAAGGGATGCTTTACCTTGAATTGGACGTTTGTAGAAGGCTATCATTGAGAAGACACTCAGAAGGAAATACTTTCTTCAGATCCTAATAGAAAAGACAAAGGTCAAGGGAAACGTATAGACACCACAAATAGGGGGACTATAGTCCCATACAGGCCTATCGTAAAGTAATATTCCAAAAATTAAGGAGGGTGTGACAATTTTTGGTGCTGCCGGACATAAAATAGATGAGTTTCACCTGCCACGTGTTATTTTTGGTTTATATAATAGGAAAAGGTCAAAGTTAAGGAAAACTACAGAAGACAATACAGTACAGTATAAATAGTATGAATCAAAATTTTTTAATTGAATGTGGAAATGAAGCCATGTAAGAGATTCCATTGGGGGGAGAAAAGTGGAACAAGTGTTCTTGTATACACAATGGCACCTTTACGTACCTCCATGTTGCAGACGGACTGGACCTTCCTCAGAGCACGCTCCAGAGCTCCCACCTGACTGGACAGCTGCAGCGTCTTCTCCTCCAGGTACCTGTTCTCCTCCTCCAGAAACTTCACCCTGGGGGAAAACAGGCACAGCACTGCTGATGTCCTTAGAACTTACTTTACTTGATGCTCCCTTCTTGGTGTGACCCAGGGGAGGGAGGGGGAGGTGAGGGGTGCTCCCTTCTTGGTGTGACCCAGGGGAGGAAGGGGGAGGTGAGGGGTGCTCCCTTCTTGGTGTGACCCAGGGGAGGGAGGGGGAGGTGAGGGGTGCTCCCTTCTTGGTGTGACCCAGGGAGGGAGGGGAGGTGAGGGGTGCTCCCTTCTTGGTGTGACCCAGGGAGGGAGGGGAGGTGAGGGGTGCTCCCTTCTTGGTGTGACCCAGGGAGGGAGGGGAGGTGAGGGATGCTCCCTTCTTGGTGTGACCAGGGAGGGAGGGGGAGGTGAGGGGTGCTCCCTTCTTGGTGTGACCGGGGGGAGGTGAGGGGTGCTCCCTGCTCAGTGTGACTCAGGGGAGGAAGGGGGAGGTGAGGGGTGCTCCGTGCTCAGTGTGACTCGGGGGGGGGAGGGAGGGGGGGTGAGGGGTGCGCTGGTACCTGTGCTGGACGGTGGATGCTGTGCTCTGGCTGCTGCTCCCCATCTCCTCGGCCTCGTTCAGCCTCCTCAGCAGGTCACGCTGTTCAAGGAGCAGCTTCTCGTTCTCCTCCATCACCCTCTTAATCCAGTCCCGCTCCTGCTCACCCCCCCGAAAACACAGTTACTGAGAACACGGCTTTAAATGGCATTTTAAAAAACGGAAATTCCTTCAGCACCGTCTCCTCGGTTGCCCCCGGTAACGACACGGCCTCGCCCTCACCTTCTCGGACAGGCTGGTCGCGAGGGCCAGGTCGTTCTCCAGCTTCTGGATTCTTCCGTCCCTTTGCGCCGTCTCCTTCAGGAAGATCTGTTTGGCCTTGCGCAGCTTCATCCTGTGGTGCGCCTGCTTCTCGTTGTACTTCCTGTGGGATCGCGGGGAGGAAAGGGCCATGACTGACAGAGCGAGCAGCAGGGAACAGTTACAGATGGGTAAGTGCCTTTCTGTTTATTTCAGTCACAGCGAGACTGCGAGAAAGTCACTGCATGTGTCAGAGAGAAGTGTGTGTGTGAAAGATGCCGCTCCCAGTGTGTGTATGTGTGTGTGTGTGTGTGTGTGAGAGAGACTGCTCCCAGTGCGTGTGTGTGCGCGCGCGGGTGTGTGAGAGACCGCTCCCAGTGCGCGTGTGTGCGCGCGGGTGCATGTGAGAGATACCACTGCCTGTGCATGCGTGTGTGTGATTACCTGATTTGTGTGTCCAGCTGTTGAATGACCTGCTGCAGCTCCTCCTGCAGCCTCTCGGACTCCTGCTGACTGGATGCCAGCTGCCCCTGCATGTCCTTGCAGGCCTGCGAGCTGAGCTGCTGCTGCGTGGTGTAGAACAGAGAGGCTGGCGCTACACCCACATGCACTACATCTCCCACAATGCCCACTCTTTTATTTAAAAACCGGCAGGTAAAGGAATGGCTGAATAAGATGGCCATTTACTGGAGTTTGGCATAAACCCACCTGCACTAGAGACCCAAAATACTAGTTAGCCAGGACCTTTCTGTAACCATCCATGGTCTCTGTGGAGTTCAGCAGCACTGCCCACTCTGACACGCCCTTTTCTGCCTGCCCTGCACAGAGGCCGACGCCCGTGGCGTTTAAGGAGGCCGCGGTACGCACCTCCTCCGCGGCTCTGCTGCGCTCGCTCTCCCGCACCTCCAGCCGCGTCTCCAGCTCCTGCAGGCGGTGGCCGAGCTCGCCGTTGGCGCGGTTCAGCGCCGCCTCTTTGGAGCGCAGCGAGCGCACCTGCTGCTGCAGCTCCGCCTCTCTCTGCTCCAGCAGCTTCCTGTGGGGGACACCGCGAGGAGGAGAGCGCGCGAGCCCTGCCGTGAGCTCGTATCGCCACGGCAACAACAGCAGCGGCCGTGCGCCTATGCAAGGAGCGCCAACTGTAATTATCCTGGCTATTTGCCTATTGGGCGTGAAGGTTGTTTGGGAGTCACGTGGAAGTGCCTGCCAAATGTGAAAAGTGCAGCCCCGCCCACACGGTGGAATGAGCCACTCACGTTCATCAGAACGGCAGTCAGCTGACCATTCCTTCAGCACACTCTGGAAAAACCGATCTGTTAAAGCTGCATCTTGGAATGCTTCAGCCCGGATGACTCAGTTAGGATTTGTCTGAGCGTCAGCCAGCAGTGCGATTTGTGGGTGATGTTTTTGAATTCCCATCACTGGTTTGTTTTTAGCCTGTTCCCATCCCCACAGCCCTTGTGCAAGACTGGGACTTTCAAACAACACAACTTTCATTCTGCTGTGCTGCAGCGAGTTATGCATGTACGGTACATCCAGCCCTACTGTGCTCACCGATTCAGTAAGCCTGAGTGTAAATGTACAGGATGGCCGTGGGGGGGGGGGGGGGGGGGTCGGCTACCTCTGGAGCTGCTCGTCCTGCAGCTGAGCTCTCAGGACGGACAGGCTGTCAGACAGCTCCCTCGTGTCCCTCTCCAGCTTGGTGGTCTCGCTGGCCCGCGCCTCCTCCAGGCGCAGCTGGTGGAGAGTGTTCTTCAGCTGCAGCTGCAGCTCCAGCACCTGTAGGGGGCGCGCAGGAGACTCGTCACATTCGTCCGCAGGGGGACAGGACTCCTTCGCCGATATCCCCCGTTTTTGGGCACGTGATGCACTGCAGACTCGAAAGGTTCGGCTGACACGGACACCCCGCTAACAGACCTTCTTGTCGGCGGCGATGAGGCGGGTCCGCTCGGCGCTCAGCTCGTCCTGCAGGCCGCTGGAGGCGTGGCGGCTCTGGCTGCTCCGCCCCAGCTCCAGCTCCAGCTCCCGCCCCCTCTGCTGCAGCCGCTCCAGCTCCGCCCTCTGCCCCGCCCCCGTCTGCTCCAGCTGGCTGACCTTGGCCTGGGCCTGCTTCAGCTCGGCGCACACCTGCACGGAGCGCCGGGGGGCCTGCTGTCATACGGTCTGCCTACCCGCAGGGCTCACGGGCCGATTCGCTTTAGGTCAGAGCTGCCCGCCCCTGCTCCTGGAGATCCCATGTCCTGTAGGTTCTCACTCCAGCCCTGATAAAGCTCATCCTCATTCAGCAGCTAGAGATCTCGCTGAGCTGCTAATTGGCAGAGTCAGGTGTGACAAATTTGGGCTGGAGTGAACTAGTGTAGTCTCAGAGAGTCAGCACTGGCAGCTGTTATGGAGGTGGCAATCCATTCATAAGGCTGTGTGCGTTCCCCATTACCAGCTCACTAGCTAATTGGCTCTATACACCAAATTCAATTGAAGTTATTCAACCATAGATTAGGCCACAATAAAACATTTAACATAGGGGCACAAAAATGGTTATCAGCTGCCATTCATGAGCTTATCAATAAATTAGGCTGAAGCCTCGGCACTAAATGTGCGCGTAAGCGTACGGAATGGAGAGGGGCTCAGAAGACGAGCGGTGCTGGCTCACCTTCATCTTCTCCTGCTCCAGGAGGGCGTTGTGTCTCTTCAGATCCAGGCTCCTCTCCCTCTCGTAGCGCAGCTCGCGCTCGGCTGAGCTGAACAGGCTCTGCGTCCGCTGCAGGTCCTGTCGGAGCTGCTTGCACTCCTCCCCCTTCTGCTGCTGCAGTGCATCCTGGGACTGCGGGGAAGACGCTTCGTCAGCTGCTGACGTTCCCTTCGTTATGTACCGCAGGGTGAGCAGGTATGTTAACACTTGATTTTATTTTATTTTTTTGCTAACAAAAGTGGAGGGTTATCTGAGGCTGCAGTGAGTCACTTTACTGGGGACTACGCCTTTAGTTATGCATGGGGTGGGACTCACCTTTATTCAGGACTGTTCCAGTAGTGTTGCCAGGGTGGGGGGGACTCACCTTTATTCGGGCCTGCGCCTCACTGATCTGGGCTTGCAGGGCCAGCTGGTGCTGACTGGCCAGCTGCCGCTCTTCCTCCAGGGTGGAGTGCAGCTGAGTCATCTCCATCTTCAGAGACGCCAGCTTGGAGCATCATGGGAAGGGGGGGGGAGCATGAGAACACAAAAGCATAAAAACATGCCACGCAGCACATCTGGGTTTGTCATTTGGCCTACTGAATTGCTTACTTCTCTATGTGAGTTTGTGTGGAGAAATTTCTGACACAAAATGGCTGCCTTGCATCACCCTGGTGGGTGCTGCACATACATGGTAGTTGAGGGGTATTTTTTTCTTCAGTGTTAAGCGCTTTGAGATTATGAAATGTACTACATCAGTGTAAACATTTATTCTTATTGCCGTCATTATTAATACTTTGTGCTTGCAACAGCATTTTTATTATTACTGTACCATTTATCATTCTGTCAAGCTTAAGACTCCCTGAGGGCCTCTGATTCTACAACACAACCTGGAAATCTAATCAAAGCACTGACTGTGTGGAAAAAAAACACATTACAACATCAGTGTGAACTGTACCTCTAGCTAATTTCCACCTCAGCCCCCCTTCCTCTGCTGACAGAATTCAACCATTAAAACATCTTCTGAGATCCACTTTCAGTCCCTGTTAAAAAAAGTAACCACCTCAATCAAATCTCACCCTTAAGACTGCTTTTACTGAGCCTGAAGAGATTCACTGCCTGTGACTTCATAACTTTCATATCCATCGCCTTTTTCCCTTTACCGCACTGGTTGTGTGTCTGGAGAAGCAGCTATCGGGGGCAGGACTGCAGCTGAATAGCCTGCACTCCACTTCCAGCCCTCTACAGGCCACAGGGTCTACAGGAGAGCTAATGGGGCACCTCCCTCAAGGCACCTCCCTCACCACAGCCACTAACCTGCGGGTGCTGGTGCACTGTTTGTTGGGAAATCTAGGAAACTTGAATCCACCCTCCCCCCAACAAGATACGGCCAGTGCTGTGGACTCCCTGTTGTAACCGGATAATGAAATAGCTGAGCTGCTTTAATCTGCTGCGTCTAGGTTTTCAGGCCCAGTCTGCAATGAGCGTCTCCACAGACTGAACCCTACAATACGCCACCCTGTCCTGTAAGCGGACTGTGGACGATACAGGACGCCAGACGCCAGTGGCCCACCTGGCTGAGCCCGCCGTCCCGGGGGCTGTGCTGGAGAGGGGGGCTGAGCTGGGGGTCGGGGTCACGGGGAGGCCCGCGTCCCTCCGGCGTGGAGGCCTGCTGCTGCTCCCTGGCCCGCTGCAGCTCCCGGTTCAGCTGCTCCCTCTCCCCCTGCAGCCTCCGCTTCTCCTGCGCCTCCTCACCCACCCGCCTCTGCAGCTCTGCAGCACGGCCCTGCTCCTCCTGCAGCTCCGCCCTGACACCATGCGCATGTAAGTATGCACGCACACACAAACACACACACACACATACATATACACACGTACACACACACACGCGTACATACATATAAATACACACACATACGCACACATACATACATACATACATACATACGCACGCATGCACACATACATACACACACGCCATCCATCAGTTTATGAAACAAAAACATTTCGCCTCTACCCCATGTTTTTTATGTTCTCCCAGTTTGCAGGGTTCAGTCCATATCCAGACTCCCTTCTCAGTGCAGGATTGCCTACAGTCACTTTTGGGAGGGTGCGGACGTGTTCTCCTAGGCACCGCCTACTCTGCCACCCGTGGCTTTTCACTCTGCGGTCCACCAATGACCTGCAGCCGCTGAGTCACTCCCACAGACCACACCACTAAATTACAGCTTCCGTTTATACAAACCATGAATGGCAAATATGTAAACAAGCTGGGCAGGCAACGCTAAACGGCTGTTACTGCCTTATCGCCCCCTTGTGGTAAAATGAGATGCTGCTGTTCACTGCAGGAGAACTGTCAGTGAGTCAGTGAAACAGCCCTTTCTGAAGTGGGTGACAGCTGTCGTGTGCAGGCGGGCTAGTATGGTTGGCAGAATGTTCGTCTCTTGTTCGAAAAAGGGTCGTTTCAAACAAAGAGTTTGATTATGGTTTGAGTATACTGGTGCCTTAAGGTACTCCAAATTTCTGCCAAAAAATCATCTATACAAGTAGTCCTGCATAAACACGGCTAAATGTGTTCATTATCACGTAACTGAAGGACCTGGTGTTCTGTGCTTGTTTT
Organism: Anguilla rostrata; assembly: GCF_018555375.3. Classification (NCBI taxonomy): domain Eukaryota; kingdom Metazoa; phylum Chordata; class Actinopteri; order Anguilliformes; family Anguillidae; genus Anguilla; species Anguilla rostrata. Next base: position 11,592,316 of record NC_057943.1, on the reverse strand, counting down.
TTTGGGGCCGGGGGTGACTGATCTGAGAAGCAAGCGGGCGAGTAGACCCACGAGGGGAGAGCGCACACAGGAAGCTGCCCACCTGAGCGTGCTGCGCTCCCTCTCCAGACCGGACGCCTCTGACCGGAGCCGTCCCACCTGGGCGCTGAGCTCCGACACCTGGCTCCGGCTCTCCCTCAGCTCCTCCTGGGCCCGCCGGTACGCCGAGGTCCGGAGGTCCAGCTCGCTCTGGAGCCGGTTCTGAGCCCGCTCCAGCTGGGACACCTGCCGTGAGACGGGAGAGAGAGAGTGGGGCCCGGCAGGTGAGTGTCTCTTCACCTGTGTCACAGAATAACATTACAGTGGAAGAGCGGAGAAACCACGTTAAAGACAACAGCAGAAAAAAACACAAATAATACGATCCCCACGGCTGCAAAGTTTAATTAACTTTCAAAGGAATGGGCTACGTTCTATATTCTACCCGACTGGGTGGATGAAAATTCTCTCAAGTAATGTAACAATATTAGATTACTTAATATACGTGTATACCACAGGGGGCATATATTAAATGCCATGCCTTAGTTCTGGCATAATAAATACCTCAGTCACTCTAGGCAGGAGAGATCACTGGAAATCTGAATGCTTACAGCGAAATCATCTCAGCAATTTGCTGATAAACTTTAAGTACCGTTGAGCAAAAAACATTAAAACATTAAGCAATAAAGACCTGTTTATACATCTGTTATTGAACTTATGTACAGTAAATTAATTACAGTAAATGTAATGTAAATTATTATGTACAGGTTATGAATTATTAATGTATATTATTATAGAAGGTATACAATTAACTTCAATAATAGTTAATGTGTCTCCACTAGGGGGCAGTGTACAGTCTTCTTGTCCACAGCTGTAGGCACTGAGGCCATGATCCCTGTATTTGTTCAGAGTAATGAGGGTTTAAAGGTAAACAACACTGAAAAAAGAAAAAAACCATGAAGATTCCAGAGTATGCTAAATCAATTTAATCTCTCATCTGTTTCCTGTTTCAACATCACTTTTTTTTAACATTTGCGTCTTAAGGCTAAGGCTGTTGATTATAAACAGTGCATTATGGGATCTTGAGCTCAGAAGTCTCCCTTTTAGAAGGGGCATTTGTTCCTGGAGAGTGGCTTCAACAGCCACAGATTTTAAACCGAGACATCCTATTGAACACAACACATTAATGCAATTTAGTTACCATGAAAACCAAACCACACTCCTCCTGAAAAAGACCTAGAAATCCCATAGTGCATCACTCATAGATGAGCCATACATCAGTCCCAATAAGCAAATAAGCTCCAATGGCACTATATTATTGGGGGGAAAAAATGACCTTTTCTTGCAAGATGTCCTTTTCACCCTTCAGTTGTGTGAGGCTGGTGCTCGAGGCCTTCCCCTGCTGGGAATCCAGCTGTAAGGTCTGAAGCTCCGCCCGCAGTTTCTTCCGTTCCTTCTGCTCCCGGTGCAGCTCCTAAAGGTAAAACCAGCAAAGGAGACCATATGCACCTGTGTGCATTCTGCCCAGCGTCCATCACTGAGGAACACTCTACAGGAGTGACATTTCAGTGGATCTCTACATTAGTGCTACTTCAGTGCATCTCTACAGCAGTGACACTTCCATGAAGCGCACCTCTTTCTCCTTCTTCAGAGCGGCCTGGGCTGCGGTCAGATCCACCTCCAGCTGCTTCCTCCACTCCTTCTCCTCGGTCAGACGGCCCTCCAGGAGCGCCACCCTCTCCTGGCTGCTGGTCCTTAGCTGTGAGCAGGTGAGAAAAGCACAGAATCCAGGCTGGACCACAGGAGCCATTACCCCCACCAGAAACATTCACAAATAACGTCACATTTAATCAACTGTTTTGGCACCGAACATACAGCCCACTGGGCCTATGTAGCCATTAAATTTTCCTGTTGCTGGTGTGGCTGTGGGGAAAAACAGACATGAGTGAAGGGGCCTTACCTGCTGGAGGTAGACCTCGGACTCTTTACTTAGGTCTCCACCCTTCCACGCAGGCTCCTGGGAGCTCAGCTTGGTCACCTCTGCCTCCAGGTGCTTTATCTGTAAGCAGACAGGTGTAGAACATGCACTTAAAACAGGCCAGGGGGCCCATGATGCAGCATAGGCTTCAGCTGAAAGTGTGAAAGGGAAAATAAGCTACAGAGCCGGGTTTCAGTCAGGTGAAACGTACTGGATAAGCAATTAAGGCTAGCTAATACTGGCCAGCGGACGGGCGTCGGAGTTTAGCCCCACCTTCCTCTGCAGCCCCTCCACCTCGCAGTCGTGGCGCTCGCGCTCCGCCTTGCTGGCGTTCTGGGCCTCGCCCAGCAGGGACTCCAGCTCCTCGTTTCTCTCCACCAGCTCCTCCTGCTCCTCCTGCTGCCTCTGCAGCCTCCTCTGCAGCTCCCGCAGACGGCACTCCTTGTCCTGCGACTCCAGCCGGCACCTGGGGGGGCAGTGCTGCACCTAGAACTTGTTCCTTAGCAGAACCCCCCCCCACCCCCACCCCAAAAACTCCACTACCCTTATAGCTTTTGGCTGCCTTCGCTAGCAAAACACACAAGTACATCTATGTCACAAGTGTAAATGCAGCAGATGACTATTAGCTATATCACCTGTTGGCACATACACCTGGTGTTTTTGGATGAAGATTAGACGTATTTGTACCTCTTATGAATCCGGTCTTGGTCCCCAGCTGCCGAGGTGGTCAGAGGTAGGCCATCTTTACCCGCAACCTGACAGATGGAGAGGTATCAACACTACTGTAATAGGTAAGAACACCCCACACACTTTCTCCCTATTTCTAAGTCCGCTGTGTGGAATGACCAGTTGTGCCACTGGAGTCGCCACGGTCCCACTCTGACGCCCCAGCCCTCAAAGCAATAACTGTTTTCCACAAGACAGGCCACAGAGTACTACAGGAGACCTGGCACCGTTTGGAACAGAGGCTTCTCTCTCAGTGATGACAAATAATAGCCTTTGGTCTCCGCTATGACCCAAGGGACACAGGGGGCCTAAAATCCACCCTTCCCTGGAGGGACAAAACCAATGGTGTCATGCCACTGAGAGCTCCAAGTCATAGTTGGCTAATAGCATAGCCCTAGCCAAAACCTGTGAGCTCTGGGGTATTGGGCTAGCCCAGGGCTGCCCAACCCTGTTCCTGGAGATCTACTGTCCTGTGGGTTTTCACTCCAACCCTAAGGAAGCACACCTCATTCAACAGCTAGAGACCCCATTGAGCTGCTAATTAGTACAACCAGGTGTGCCCAATTAGGGTGGAAATGAAAACAAACCTACGGGATGGTAGATCTTCAGGAACAGAGCTGGGTAGCCCTGGGCTAGACTTATGCTCATGGTACACTTACCAATATAGTCATTAAAGGAGACTATTATCTGTTTATAATCTGCTCTTAAAATCCAAGGACAATATTCTTCAAACTGCAAACCTATGCACAAACTCAGGAGTTGTTTTTCACCTGTTCCAGGTGAGAACTTCCCTGCTCCTTATTTGAATCAGTCTTCATATTCTCCACCTGAAACATAAGAAAAGCAACAATTAAATAATCATCATCATTCCATCATACTTTTTAAAATGCACTAAAGTTTGTATTTAAAACACATGAAGGTGGAGATAGGTGCAGGGGTGGAGCTAAAGGGCTATAACAGGGAAAGCTTTCCCAGGCACTAGCGGGTCCAGGGGGCGCCTGAGATGTGTGTATGCGAGCGTGTGTGTATGTCTACGCTTATGCGGGGGGAACTACTGGGGACGGATATAATTTCTATATCCGTCCCCAATAGCTGTACACAATACACTTGCAGGCACCAAGGATAACAGCAATGGTGCAAGCACGTACTGCATGAGAAACCACGGTGCCAAAAGGACAGCTTCGCCCTCTAAAGCCTGCGACCTGAGCAATTTGGGCAAAAACTAATCTAAGGGGAGCTCTACCGCTAGCAACAGAGTCTTCCTCTCAGCGTCCAGGGTTCGAACTCTGTCCCTCAGGGCCCGGATTTCCTGGTCCAGCCTCGCGTTGAGCTCCCTGGCCCGCTGCAGCTCAGTGGCATCTGGGGCGGGGGTGGAACAGCGCTATTTCACTTTACACACATCGCAGTTCCATACTGACATAAATAACTGCCATTCAGACAGTAACACTGGGACAAAGCCAGGCTTGGAGACCGCTGTGGCTCACCACACTCCTTCAGCCTGTCTACTTCCTGTCTGAGCTGCTCCACTTCCTGGCCAGCTCTCTCCAGCTCTGGTTCTGAGGGGGGAGACAGAGGGGGGAGAGAATGAGGGAGAGAAAGAGACACACAGATCATCCGATTACAGTTAACAGGGGCCCTAAGTCAACCTACTCAATCTACATACTGTACTTTAAGTTTTAAAAATTATAAAAATGAACCAGTGAATTTGCAGAATATGTACTAAATAAACTGATGTTATCTTGCTCAGAGGAACCACCACCGCTCCCATCTGGGAGACAAATCTGGTACCAAGGCCTCTGGCCCTCACCCCATTTCCAACACACCACGCTGCCAGCACACCCCCTGCCCCTATGGGGCCTCAGGGAGGGGCTCTGGCTTTAGGGCCTGCTCACCACAGACACTCTGCGTCTTCCGGGCGGAGTCCAGCTCGTCGGTCAGACGGCGGATCTCCTCGTGGGCCATGGTGAGCCGCCGGGACGCCTCGTCCAGGTCCCTCTCCATGCGCTGCCTCTCCAGACGCTCCCCTGACAGCTCCTCGCTGTGGACCTGCGGAGGACGGGGCAGAGGAGAGGGGTGAGGGATTCGGACCGTCCCCTGACCCTGAAGAGGAGCAGGGTGAGGGTTTTGGTCCATTCCCAGACCCTGCAGAGGGGTGAGGGCATCGGTCTGTCCCGTGACCCTGCTGTCCCTCTGGCAGGGGTGAGGAGCTGGAGTGAGCAAGCCCCTAAAAAAAAAGCACCGTCGACTGAATGGGTGCCCACTGTAAACCCAAACCTGTGCCCCAGGGCAAGTTCAGCAGCGCTGCCACCACCACAACGGAAATCATGCATTTCTGAACAGCCACTTTAAAAAAACAAAAAGGAAACGCTTGAAAACGTTTGACAGCTCATCAGAAAATGAACTCCCCACTGTAAGGAGAGCACCTTGTGTCTTGTGAGCATCTTGGAGCTTTTACACTAAGCCGCGTGAGCTTTATAACCAAAGCAGATCCCCGAAGCGTGCTGACAGACAGTCTGGTGTATGGGAATTTTGCAGTGCTGCACAAGTGAGACCAATTCACCTATCCCCTGTCCCAGGGGTGCGAGTTTGCTCTCTGGGACAGGGCGGCGCTTGGATCAATCGACCCTCCCACCCAATGGCCTGCTCTTGCATACAGAATGGGGATGAGAGGACGGTTAATGGAGCGGGAGTTAGGGAACATGCAAGGTCCTGCCCTCGTCATGCTGGGGTCAGGGGGGCGGCTGCTACACGATGCGGTTAGTACGGCTCAGGAACGAGGGCGTGGCGGTAGGCATGGCAACCTCAAGTCCACTGCCGCCCACGCCCCGCGCGCAGGGTGTTAATCGGACGTCTCGTAGGCGCGAGGTTGGAACGTACGGAAGAGGCGGTTTTGGCGCCCTGCTCGGCCTTGCACACTCTGAAGAGCTTCTTCCAGGGGCTTTGGGCTGCGGACTGCTGGTCCTTGCGAAGACACAACGGACAGACACACAAGTGAGCTCTGGGAAACTGTGGCATTCTGGGAAACTGTGGCAGGGACACACGCACACTGTTGCCCGTGCAACCGGGAAATTAAACCAGCCGGGGCCGCGGGGAACCGCAAGGCTGGAGGAGAAAGATCCTGTTGTCCATTTTCAGGCGCAGAAGACACAAAGATGCCCTTTTATCATTCATAAAAACAGCGACGCAGCTCATGACACGCCCACTCACGGGCACAAACACGTGTCATCTACCAAATCTGACACCATGGTTTTGTGGTAACAGCCGTGTACGCTCGAATCAGATTTTTCCAAAGATTTTTCCATGACATCTTAAAAGACAAGGGTTTTAAAGATTAACTTTATTGCTATAATTTATCATTCTTTACATGTGTGATGTTAAAAAATGTGAAAAGTTTCATATCTGGGTTGGTTCCAGTTTTAGTAAATTCCAAGTAATAAAACCAATGACGTGAAAAGAACAATAAAGCTCAATATGTCAGACCTGTAGAAATGGGATAGATAGAACCCTGTAATCCTGGACTCCAAAAAGCAGCTGGCAGGTGCTTTTGACAGTGACTACCGGTCAACAGGGTCTCAGGGCATAACGTATAAGAAAGAAAGCAAATGCCAGTAAACTCGCATCACAGCATCTTATCGTTAATCACAAAAATGTAGTGAGTGAACAAATACAATGGACATATTACATCCCCTGTAAAAAAAAAAAAAAAAAAATTACCCTAAAGGTGTGTTTATATTTGGTCGTTTCTGTAGATTCTGTTCACGTTTTACAGATATTTAACCACTCTGCATGAATTTTCCATCTATTTCCAGAATGAAAGAAATGTGAAACTAAATTCACATTTTTGTTCAAGGCCAGCTGGAGCCCTGGGAGGTGAGCCTGGTACCGAATCAACCAGCGTTCCAGCAGAGAGCCTCCTCACCTTGTTCATGCTCTCCTTGGTGCGCTGCATGCAGAGAGCCTCCTCACCTTGTTCATGCTCTCCTTGGTGCGCTGCATGGTCTCCCTCTGCTGCCGCAGCTCCTCCTCCATCGTACGGCGGATGTGATCCAGCTCCTCCTGACAGGAGTAAAGCACAGAGGGGTCACGGGTGAGACCGGGGTTCAGGCAGCAGGCTGGGACTCGCGTGGGATTCTGCACAATGATTACAGCACACAAGGGTCACATGCAAGCTAAACAAACATGCAGTGTAGCCTGTGGAGCAAAGCAGAGATAAAATCAGGGCTTCAGCCTTGTCAGCCTCACACAGGCTCTGGCTGATATATTTGAGGTTGAGTGTGCTGTACCTGCAGGTGTACCTGTCAGGCTCTGGCTGATATATTTGGGGTTGAGTGTTCTGTACCTGCAGGTGTACCTGTCAGGCTCTGGCTGATATATTTGGGGTTGAGTGTTCTGTACCTGCAGGTGTACCTGTCAGGCTCTGGCTGATATATTTGGGGTTGAGTGTTCTGTACCTGCAGGTGTACCTGTCAGGCTCTGGCTGATATATTTGAGATTGAGTGTTCTGTACCTGCAGGTGTACCTGTCAGGCTCTGGCTGATATATTTGGGGTTGAGTGTTCTGTACCTGCAGGTGTACCTGTCAGGCTCTGGCTGATATATTTGGGGTTGAGTGTTCTGTACCTGCAGGTGTACCTGTCAGGCTCTGGCTGATATATTTGGGGTTGAGTGTTCTGTACCTGCAGGTGTACCTGTCAGGCTCTGGCTGATATATTTGAGGTTGAGTGTTCTGTACCTGCAGGTGTACCTGTCAGGCTCTGGCTGATATATTTGGGGTTGAGTGTTCTGTACCTGCAGGTGTACCTGTCAGGCTCTGGCTGATATATTTGGGGCTGAGTGTTCTGTACCTGCAGGTGTACCTGTCAGGCTCTGGCTGATATATTTGGGGCTGAGTGTTCTGTACCTGCAGGTGTACCTCTCTCAGGCTGCCTGTCAAGCTCTGGGTGTCCACCTTCCTCTCTGCGGCCTCCAGTCTCTCCAGCAGCGTGGCCCTCTCCACCAGCAGGTAGGCCACCTGCTCACTGGGGCTGCTCTGGCTGATGTCCGCCAGGCCCTCCTGGTCCAACATCTCCACCACTTCCTTCAGCTGGGCGTCTGTGTGCGAGAGACAGCGGTGTCTAACTCCCCACTGCCCTGGATAGCGCTGGGCTGGGACACTCAGATTCAGCCCACACCGAGCAGGCAGGACCCGGCTCCGCCCCTCTGCCTGCCCCGCCCCCGGAGGCCCACCTTGCTGGATCTTCATCTGCTGCAGCTCGGCCCGCAGCTGCTCGTTCTCCCGCTCGTACTCCGCCGTCAGCGACTCGCGGTCCTCCAGCAGGTTGCGGATGTGCTCCACGTAGTTCTCCACCTGCGAGCGGGATCACGGACGGGCGTGAGCGCCGCGTTCCTGCAGCCACGCCCCCCCTCCCCCTGTCTGCGGCCCGATCGGCTGGTGCCCGTGTGGCCCTGCTCCAGGAGCGGCGGCCCCGTGGGGGCGTGCGCGTCGTCTCCCTTTCCACACGCGCGTTTGCCCCATCGAAAAACAAAAACGGCCCACAGGAACCCGAGACTCAAGTGACGACGCTGAACCAGCCACTGGCACCAAGCGGCCGACAGCCTATTCGAAAGCATAAATAAATAAAAACAGCGTGGTCCCTGGGGAGGGATGAGCAGGGGTCGGAAGGGTGTGGCGATGGAGGAACACCGCCGCTCCCGCGTTTGGCGGTGTGGAGGGAGACGATGCCTCGCGCTTCGTCGGCCAGTCTTTCGGCGCGACCCGCCGACCGTCCGCACGCTCACCTCTTTCATCTCGGCGGCCTGCTGCGTGCGCAGCGTCTGGAGGTCCTGCGTGGCCGACGCCAGGCTGCCCTCGCAGCGGCGCAGCAGGCGCCACAGGTGGCGCTGGCGCTCGTCCGGCGAGGCCGTGGGGGGGAGCCCGTCCTCCCGCAGACGCTGGCCCATCTCCTCCAGCTCCAGCTCCTCCTGCAATGACATCAGCGCCGGCTAAAGCTACCCCTCATACGCGACCGCTGGCTTCACAACCAGGTCAGGAATGTCACACGCACGCAGATCACCCTGTCCTGACCAGGAAAACATTACTAGTCTGACTGTACAGTAACCACCCTGTATAATAAGTGTAGAACACACCATCCTGAACATGGCTGCACACAATCTACAGCAAACAACTATTTTTATAAAACAAGTGTACACTTGTGAAAATTCTGCTCACGGTCAAGCCTCGGAACGTGTCCACAGTGATGTCAGCGCACCACAGACTGTGGTACGTACAAAGAGCAAAATCAAGTCATTACAATTATCAGAAACTTACAGAAGTAACCTTCTGCATCCCCTTCTGCTTGCAGGATGCAAAAAGATGACTGCAGGGCAAAGCTTTGGAACAGGTCTGTTTTCTTTTGTTAATTGCACTTTGCACCAATAGAGCCCCCAGGCTCCAAATCAGATGTTACTGAGTTTCCATGAGAACTTGCATTAAGCTCCCCATCAAACTGTGAGTAGGGCCAGCATGGACTTGTCCAAAAATATCTCACAACAATGCTGATGTTATCTCAAAATTTGCCATTAAACACAGCTTGTCAATATATGTGAACATATTAATAAATAGGCTAAAAGAGGCATTTGTATAAACACATTACTTACAGCGAATAATATAATTGTGCATGCATAAAATGCATTTTGATTACATTTTAGAAGGAAAACAAAGCTAAAGCTGTCAGTCCACCTGCCAAGCCAGGCCACTCTAAGCCATGTGAAATGTGATATCCACACTGACACTTGCGAAAGACGAGAAGCTCACGGACGCCTAGTTAAACATCACACTTGATAGGCAGTTCTATACAATACAGGCCCAGAAACACAAAACTCCCTGACACGCGACAATTACTCTCATAGCACTGTTGAACACGCTGAGGTAAACTGTATCACGAGCATATTAAGTAAAGGAAAAAAACTAAACTTTCTAGAGAGATGCATGCCAGATTTTAAAGTAGACAACATTCCATGAACATTTTACATTCTACAAAGAATGAACTGGGCTCATCGTGACACCCATTTAATTTCAACATCACTTGGTAGAACACATGTTCCTGTTGATGTGTGGTGCTTGCACACAAAGCGGGTACAAGTAGCATGTTACAGACGCGTTAGATCTGGAATACAACTGCATCCGAGCAGTGCACTTGAGCAAAACAAAAGTGCTCCCTGACTGTACCAGACTGTTGTGGGCAGCTGTTCTTGTTCGCCAAACTGTTGTGTGGTAGTATCCATTTCGACTGCGCCAATCATTTACAGCAGCTGACATACCGAGCAAGCTTGAACTGCACAAAAATGTTTTTAAGACTTGCTTGAGCATTTTTCTAACGTTATTCCCGTTCACATTACAAAGCAGTGATCAAATGATCAGTCACTCGTACCTTGTCGGTTAGCTATTTGTCCTGGTAACAGTGTGGAATCACGGGAAGAATCTAGCTGGGTTACAAATATCTAACAGTACAGTTCGTGTTGCTCTGGTAGTCTGACTTTGTACAATTGATTGTTCTGCCCGCAAAACATAGTTTATTGAAGTGTGTATGAAAGGTGATCAAAGGATGTGTGCAAGCCATTCATATATGTATCCACAGCCACAGGAGTCGAGTGATTGACACCAGCATCAGCAGTGATATAAAGCCAGGGAAAAGTTTCTAATATAGATCGCACAATGTTCCAATTCAGCTATACAGAGTTACACTGTGCAGTAACTTCAACTTTTAAAAAATGTTATTACCTCTTGGTGATGCATGTCCCTCTTCTCGTTTCCTGATGTCTGGAGAAGACTTCGAATTGCATTGAAATCTGTTGTTTCAAAAGTTCTCTTGGGCGATACAATTCATGTTGCGTGGCACAGACAAAACAATGTTTCTTTTTTTTTTTGGGTGTTACTGAAGTTAGGAAAATCTTGAAGTTATTTTGTTTAATTGATTCGCCGTACATCCAGTGTTAAACGCTGTCAGAAAATACGCGTCTTTCGCTAATGTAACTCTTAGAATCCCCAAGCAATGCGGAGATTTGTCAGTATTGTCAGACCGCCAACATTATAATGGAAATTATTTTAAGAACTTGTTGCTTCTCTGAACGCTGACATGCCTGCGATCGGACCAGTGTCGATCCTCCCCGAACCTATATCCAAAAAAGGAAAACTTTCCATTCTCCCATATAATCATATACAAAGTGTTAGTCGTGAAGTCCTACCTATTTTGATAATGATACTTTGTTCGCAGTACCGTAAAAAGTGCGACGTAGCCTAACGACATTAAACTTGAGGGGCAAACATTTTTGGGATAAATTCTGCTCCCCTCAAAATGTCCGACAAAGAACCAAGCCCGTTAACCGCAAGTGAAAGAGATTAAAGGTATTTGGACGTTGCAAAATTGGGACTGGTAAAGCTAGCTGCCTAGCTAGGAGGACAGAATCCAATATTTTCAGTCAACATCAGCTACTTCAGGTATAGCTAACGTTAGCTAGCTACCCAATTATTTATCCCATGGAAAGCAAGGCTTACTGCTAGGTTGCTAGCGAACCAGTGACCTGCAACGTCGTTCGAGAATGGTGCAATGGTCTGTGCTGAGCTGGTTAGGTATAGCTACTTCAGCTAGAATTTAAGTCTACATCTTGAATGCGTTTGGCCAGGATTTAACTGACTTATCTACTGCATGGGCACTACTTGGGCAACATTTTTGCAAGTAGCCAACTAGCAAGTCATATTTAAGCTAGCACTAACTATTAACATGCTTAAGAGCTTTCATAGACCTATTCCTATTGTGCGAAATAGCTATTTTCAAATAGAGTCCAGTGGCACATGTTCACCTTGGTTAGATCATAGCTGGCTAGGCTAACTACCTAGACCCGAAACATTATGAAGGATCACTAGGATCAAGCTGGCCTGTGCTGGGTCTAAGTTTGTGGGTGGGTAAGAGACATAACTTAGTCCTTATTTCAGTCAGCTATCAAAAGCTTCCCGGAGTGCATTCAAAATCACTGAACCTACCAGCCCATTATAGCTACTATAATTACTTTAGCTAGATACAGCTTTCCTGATAACGTTACCTAATGTTAGTTATCTTGCTGATGGCCAGCTAGCGCGAGGCTGAAGCTGGCTTTAGTCTGCAGGCTAAGTCGCTCACAGCTAAGCAAAAAGTCAGTAATATTTCAGCCCGTCTCTCTTTCGTGCAAATGTACAAAACAAGCTACGAAACAGATGCTAGCGAATTAGTGTGAGTAAGTTGGATAGCATTAGCTAGTTAACGTTACCCGCTTTCACGCATCGGCGCCTGTTATTAATATTACCCGCAGATACATTTGCAACAGCCTGATCCGACAGGCGCAGATCTAAACTTGCATGCTGAGGCACTAGGCAACCTTGGCAACGGAATAAACCACTTACCTTTCCTTTCGAAGGGGGAAGTGTTGAAGAAATGGGAAGTACCATTACCAAAAAAAAAATTTTGTATTTAGTATATTGTAGACTACCGAACTAGCCAGTATGTGACTATTTTTGTCAACAGCAAAAATCCACCAATTAGTCTTTTACTTACTTTATCCGAAATAATTGAACATGTATCCTATATAGTTAATAATAATAATACTAATAATACGAATACTACTACTACTACTACTACTACTAATAATAATAATAATAATAATAATAATAATAATAATAATAATTATTATTATTATTATTATGACAATTATTTGCATTTATGTAGTGCTTTATACTCAAAGTGCTTTATAGCAATGAAGGGGAAACTCACCTTAATCACCACCACCAATGTTTAGCACCTGCCAGGGTGATGTGTGTCAGCCATTTTTCACACAGCTGAGGTGGAGAGGGGGAGAGAAGGTTTTTAGCCAATTAAACAGGGGGATGATTAGGTGGCAGGTAGAGAGAGCCAGGTTGGGAATTTAATCAGGACACCAGGGAATCCTCTTCTCTTTGTGATGAGTGTCATGGGATCTTTAATAACCTCAGTGTGTCAGGCCTTTTGTTAAACATCTCATCCTAAAGTCCATCTCCTACAGCACAGTGTCCCTCTCACTGCATTGGGGTTTATTTGACCAGAGGAAAGGTCACACCCCTACTGTCCCATCAGCACCACTTTCAGCAGCAGCTTAGTTTTCCCAGGTCTCTCATCCATCAAACAAGTCCTGGGTCCAAATCATTAGTACTCACATATTTTCATTTGAAAATGCAAGTTTCTATATTGCTGTTGTAATTGAAATAATACCTATTTGTATCAGATCCAATCTTGTTTTGTTGTTATAGTATCTTGTTTTCTTGGAGTGCAAACCTATCAATGTGTACTTGCCTAGAAAAAAAAGTGCCCCCTGAGGAATATCCAGCTCAGGGACAATGATATGTTTATGCGCATTATACTGCTACTACAGCTTTAATGCTACAACTGGCATATCTGTACTTGGTTCAAGTGATTCATAGTCACAACATGTTCATCAAACATCTACTGCAGAAATTGCCCAACAGAGGGTGACAAATCACCAATTCACAGAGGAACAATCTGTGAAGCATCCCTTCCTGAAACGTACCCTATGATTTCTGCTGTAACTGGTGTTTTGAAAGCCTGTGTGAGGCTTGGGAGGTAAAGTACTTTATCAGTTACCTATACCAAACAAGACTATCTGTATTCAAGACTGCATGCTCAGTTAAAAAGGTATTACTAGTGTGTTACTAGCCACTTTGCTGTTATGCTCATTACATTTTGGCTGTACATGCATCTCTCTAGTGACTTACGCAGTTGCATTTGTACATACAAATCATTTTCAGCAGGATATTTTACTGAGACAATTTAGGTTAGCTACCTTGCTATAGGGTGCAACAGCAATGCATCAGCTAGACATTAAATTGACAATCTTGTGTTACAAACCCAGTTTTCTAACCACTATACTACACTTACCCCTGCTTTATACAAAGATGGACAGGGACTATTGTGATTCTTTACTGTCACATCTTTCAGTGGTTTTGGGTGGCAGTGTAGCATAATGATAATGGATCTGCACCTGCAACTCCAAGGTTGTAGGCTTAATTCCAAAGTGGGACTCTAGTGCTGTACCAGTCAGAATACTTGACCTGATAGGCAAGAGCTTTGAATGAGAGCTGTGTAAACTGCTCTGTTAAAGAGCATCTGCTAAATGCTGCTATTGTTGTTGTTGTTGTTGTTGTTGTTGTTGTTGCTGTTTATTTTTTAGACGTGTATTCTGCGCACAATTTTTAAGACTGATAATTTTTTGAAAATATTGAGAGGCTTTCTTGTTTGTGTAAATTTTAGATGTGTAAAGTATAATAAAGTATAACCCCAAAGTATAATCCCAAAATATCTGGAAAAGACAATCTGCTAAATACAATTATTATTATTGTTATTATTCTTTTATTTTTTATTTTCTTGTTGTTGTCATTGTTGTTGCTGTCATTGTTGTTGTTGTTGCTATTGTTGTCATCTTTATTGTTTGTTTTTAAGGCACTCATAATTCTTAATGTTGTGTAAATAAATGTCATAATGCTTAAACACATAATGTTTACGCTGCACACAATTTTTTCCTCATGATTCAGGTGTTGCAGAATATTGAGAGGCTTTCTTGTTCGTGTAAACTGAAGATGTAGTAAAGTTTAATTCCAAATTCATGGATCTCGTACATTTCGTAAAGAGAAGCTCTTGGTCTCCGCTCATTGTGGGTGGCATGGTCATGAAGGCTAATGAGAAATAATGTGATCTCTAACGAGCAGTAATTTGATGAATTTGAAATTATTTTCAACAGCGGGCGGTAGCAGCCTGACTGCACAGATATTATCTTCCTGTTCACTATCTCATAATGCTCTCTATGTACTTATTTGAGACCTAGAGGCACAGAGCATGCTTTTTTTGGTATGGGGCCGTTTATTTGCGCTCGCCCAATGGCTTTTTAAATATGCTACTTACAAACCCAAGTAAAAATAAACATGTTAAGCATAATATTTATCTTCATTAACTATTTCGGGTGTCCAGATTCCGCCTGCTGTTCTGAGCCAGTGGCACCTTGCATGTTCAACATATAGGTGCAGTATTGAATTAATTGATATTAAGCATGTTCAGAATGAATGTCCAATAAATTTCTGACCTTTATTGGGCCAGAGGAATGTCTGAAAAATGTACAGGGCAATGAAAGAATCTGTAGAAAGCATCCCTAGTGTAGAATGGTTACCACCTGACACGTTACACATCAATATAATATGAAAAAATACACTGGCTCAGTCATGCAAATTGTGCTAATAAACTGTCAATAAGTATTTTCCTTTTTATCTTTCCTCTTTCATTTATTTGTCTTTTTGCTTCATTAGCCCTTTGTCTGAGATCACAAATTATGACTATAATGTTCTTAACTGAACATTCTAATGCTGATGTAACAATCACTACTGGTAATAGAAAGTGAACACTGACTTAGAATTTAGATTCCAAAAAGCTTACTCTTCAAAGGGTTAATTTGACCATGGAAATGAAAACCATCCTGCTCTGTACAGCTGGCAAGCGGGGCTGTGCCCAGCGGATCCATGCACATTTTCAGCGAGCAGACGTGATCTCCGTCAGGGTAGCATTTGTATTTGTTCTCATGTGGCCTTCTCCCTTTCTCCTCTTTGGGTGGGTCTGCCTGTGTCATTCTGAGGTAGTAGACCTAAGATTAGAAAGCAGAGGAGGCAAAGAGGGAGTTCTACTGAAAGGAAATGGGCGTTGAGAGTAGGAAAAAAATAATTCTGCATTCCTAACCCTCTATTTTTTTCTACTCTGAAAAAGAGGGTTTGAGGGAGTAGTAGTGGGAAAGGCAAGAGGAAAGGGAGTGGGCGACCAGAGGGAAAATCAGAATACCGTTACAGGAATAGTGAAACGTGCGTTTGTTTTGGTGCTCCTGGAGTTGAAAGATAAACTTTAAGGTGAGTTGGAATGCTCAAATCCTCTAACAATCAGTTCGGGAATGTTCTGTCATTCATTATTTTTTCATATGTCATAAGTGGACCTTTGTTTAGCCATTTAGTTTAATGCTTAATGTTAATTATATCTCAATGGGAGGGAGCAAGTGAGAGACAGAGAGTGTGAGAAAGAGATTTGAGTATTTAACAATGGACAGCTACTTAGTTCAGAATGGAATTGTTTTTCATTGCTGTTATGTACAGAACATGGTTTTAATATTTTTCAGTATTTTAAATCTTTATTAAACAATCTGCTTGAACAAACTGAACAAATGTTACTTGTATAACCATTTTCATTTGATAGGAATGGAAAATATTTTTGATGCTATTTGAAGCAATGTTATTTACACAAATATAATTATTAGGGTAAATGTAATTATTAGCATACAGGTCCTTAGTTATGCTTTGTTCTTTGTCATTATGTTAAAGGTGGCTTAAACCTTAAAGTGGCAGAGGCAGTTATTTGATATTATTTTGGAGAAGGAAGCCCATTTTTAGGAAGTTAGTGTGATTCAGACATGGTTTCACTCTCCATATTGCTGCCAGATGGAAAAGAAAATTGCAGCGCCGTGCATATTCACTGATAAAAATAGCCATTTTTATTCATATTTGTGGGCATAGTTGCCTCAACATATTGCAAAACTTGCTGTGTGGAAAATTAAATATCAAGACACGTTGAAAATACGTTTGATTCAGTCACACACGGCTGTGTGTTTGGTCATACTCTTTTCTGGCACAGATTGCTTGGCAAAAACTCTAATAGAAACCATGTGTTAGGAAACACGACTGCCTGTGTACTCTTTCTCGAAACAGCAATTAGATTTGTTTTTCATTACTGCAAAGAGCTTATTGCAGTTCTGTAACTGAAAATGTACATCCAACCTCTCGTCTCTCATCTGAACTGGACTGAAAAGGAATGGTGGGAATAAATTCACATAATAAATAATTTTTTTGGGGGAATATAAATTAATCTGTGATACCTGGAGGCAGGAACACGCTCTGAATGAAGACTTGCTACAGGAGTACAGAGTTCCAGTGTGGCTAAACGTGCATGAGAGCAAGCACTGTCCTCTTTCTGGGCCTCCTTTCATTACTCAAACTTTCCAGCCCAGACTCTGGCGCAAACAGGCCTGGTTTCTTCTGGTGCAGAACATCCGTCACATACTGCATACAGTATTGTGATAGGCCACGGTCCTGCCAATCAAATAACGGGTGATGTTTTGAAATAGGAATATATGTCATGGTCATTTTACTTATTTAGCATTGCCGAATGTTTTTTATTTGATTTCTTCTTCATTTGCACTATTTATCTGCTGTGCCCTGTTGGTTATAGTCAGCTTGGGAGTCCGGACAGACCCAAGATTGCAATGAGATATTGAGGCTATAGCAATTAATCTGCACTCATGTTACTTTTCCAGAATTTGTTGGGGTTAATACAGTACATTATTTGTAAATACATCTATGATTTAAGGTAATTCAATCATATACATGTGTACTATTTAGAGATAACAGTGACAAAAGTAGTGAATAGAAATTTAATGTTAGAAATTGGAGGATGGAGTGAATAAACATTGGTACCAGTTCCATATTTTAACTCCCCCCCGCCCCGAAAGGAACTAAAAAAAATCTGTTGAATAAAATCAGCTTCAGGTGATAAATTATGTCTGTTGTCAATGGTAGAGTAAGTTGTAATTCAACTGTTCAGAAACAACAAAAAATTTGTTTTCAAATACTGTGCTGCACACATTTGTCAGTGACAGCCAGCCATAATCCCAGGACATGAAGTGGCTAATTGTTCCCAGTGACAATACGTCATTCAAGAGCAGCTCTCAACCTTAGGGTTCAGCCTGCGACCTGCTGTTACAAGCCTGTCTGCTGTGAAGCACTGCAACTCTGTGGTAGATAGAGACGCACTCCGTGCATCTCTGGAGAGGAAACCCCGGGCCATTGTTCTGCAGACACTAGGGTGAGATCTGAGGTGGGCTCTCCTGTGTGCAGGACCTGTCAGTGCGGCCTGGTGAGACTTGGACACGATGGCGTTCCTGTTGATGTTCGTCACTCTACTTCACCTCATTACTCTAGCCATGCTCTTCATCGCCACAATGGAGAAGGTGAGACACCGCCTTCATTGTCCGATGTCTGTCATAACTCAGAGCAAGGGTAAAATGTTTTTTGAAGACCTGAACGGTTAACCATTAGAGTCAAAACTGTAAAACGGGGCACTGAGACACTGTAGACAATATTAGTGTACCATTTTCTTTTGGTGCACAAAATCCAGAGATACGTTTGGCTGTGACTGATCATTTGAACAGTCCTTTGAGTATGTAAAATGCAAATGTATTCCTCTTCCTTTCCTTCAAAAGCACTTAACCTTCACAACATCCATCCAGGAGGCTCCCTTATAATTTTGTAATTTCACTCTGTACACCCCACCACCACACCCTCTGCCTCCTTTTGGAACACATATGGGTTGATTTCCCATCATTCTGGCATTCGTCAGCCTTTTTTTTCATTGGTGCTTTTATCCCTCCTGTCCTGCTTCCTCAGTCGTGGTGGGTTTGGGACAGTACAAGCAATTCCGACCTCTGGTACAAATGTACGTATGACAACGCCACAGAGGCCTGGCTGTGCACCTCTTCAAAGGAGACTGGTAAGTTCCTCGGTCTTCTCTGCCATTTTTGTCTGGTCAGTGCTTCTCTTTTTCACCTCTATGGGTGTAGCGAGTGGTGCTGTTGTTGCTAAAATTTCCCCCATTGTTATGTATGTATTTAGCAGGCTCTCTGCCCAGAAGTGAATCATAAGGCACATCAAGGCATGCTGTGTGATGCTCAACGAAACCCTGTGTTTAAGCAGCTATTATATTCATCTTTTCATTTGTATTTCTCTTTTCCAAAATTCAGCACACAGATGCATGGTGAATTTTGGGCGTATTATAATGGATCTGGCTCTGGAATTTAAAAGCAGTGTGGTACAATTGTCACAACATATATTGTGAATGCATTCTATGTTTATCCTGCCTTTTTTTAAAAGCACTTTGCAAGGAAAAGCCCCCCCCCCCCCCAAACATTACAAATATGCAGCACCCACTGATATCCTGGTGATATACGGCCACTGTTTTTCATCAGAGTGCTCAGAGCAAGAGGGAGGGATTTGTATAGCCGATTAAAGTGAAGGATGATTAGAGGGTCAGATGGTTAGTCAGACTGGTAATATTTCTCAGACTACAGGGCATCCCCCCCTACCCTGTAATAAGTGCCGTGGAGTATCTTTCCATGTAACTTTTTGTCTGGTTCAAGGTTCTAAAGCGATAGTGAATATTGACTTTGGCTACTGCAAAATAACAATGTACGTACACAAAGACCCTTGCAACACAAAGAATGCCCTGCTACAAAAAGTTCTTTCTAGCAATGTCACCCTGTGTGAGGAGGTATGATCACTGCACCCCCTTGTAAGAAATGTGTCATCCACTGAATAAAATCAAGCTTTAAATCTGTGTCTACTTGTGTTTCAAATGTGAAAAGGACTTTGACTCCCTTTGACTCCAGTTCTGGTTTGTGTGTGAGAAGGTTTCTCATTGTTTCCCTGTTGCTTCTTGTGCAGAGTGGCTCCAAGCAGTCCAGGCCCTGATGGTACTGGCTGTAGTCTTCTCATCCATCTCCTTCTTGGTTTTCCTTGGACAGCTCTTCACCATGTCTAAAGGAGGGCTCTTCTACATCACTGGGCTATGCCAGATCTTTGCAGGTGCAGTACAGTGCTGGACATAAAAATATAAAGATTTTCGTTATAGTCTTATTTGTTTTCAGTGATGATCGATTTTTTTAAACATATGAAATAAATACAGATAAAATACTTGAAATAATACTGTCCTTAGTTAACAAATGTTCTCATATCAAAATAAACTGAGAAAATTCTCAGATCTTAGGTTGTGTGTGATCTCCAGATTACAAACCCTAATAATATTATTTTACGAGAGATTTAAATTAATCACGTTAAGTTTCTCACATGCTACGTTTTAACTTTATAGGTCTCACCGCCTTCGCTGCCACCCTCATCTACACCCTGCACCACTCAGACATCCTGGGCAGGGTCCCAGACTCTAACTTGGGACATTTTGGCTACTGCTTCATTCTGGCCTGGGTGTGCGTACCCCTCCTGCTCTGCAGTGGCGTCATGTACGTCCACTTGCGTAAGAGGGAATGAAATGCGGAACTGAGCAGCGTTATCCTTTTTGTACTGGAGGGTTGGGGGGCGGCGATATTGTTCTCTGTGTTCATATCTGTAGTAGATCTACATTCACATACTGGGTCCCAAGTTGAGGAGGCGTGGGAGATTGACCCCGTTATGCTCACTTACCCAGTGTCAAGAGGTAAGAAATATGGTGTACAGAAATGAGAAATGAATCATTAACTATCTGACCTTCTGTGCTATTTTGTTGTAATAGATCGCTTATATACTGGGGCTAGATAAAGTTTCGTTGGGGGGGGGCAGGGGTGGGGGGGGGGGGGGTTAGACCACATATCTGCGCATATCTTTCTCAGTATCAAAGCATAAAGGTAATTTAAGAGATACACATTACAGTGATTTTCCAGGTTTTAGACTTTTCTCGGTTTTCATTTTGTGTCAAAGCATTGCTGTAATTGTATCCCTGAGTGCTCATTGGCACTAAACTGTCCATACAGAGACTGACATGTCCAGCCGTCTCTGGATAGCACTTACATAGCAAAACCAAACAGCCACTGATGACTGTGTATCATCACATTGGTGAGGATCACACCCAGGAACAATCTGGTCTCCCAAAGCATCTCATGGTTCCCCGTTAACTCTATCCTCCCTCTTCAAAGGGCAGCACAAGGTATAGTGCATTAGTGAAGGCCTGTCCCTGCTCTAAATTAGGCCTAAGACTTGTAGCACAGATACATTGTAATGACCTTTCTGGGTTGTATATTCTGAGCAGTTTATTTGTAATATTTGCTTTTTCACTTTTGGTTTTGGTTCAGCTATTGGACCATTGCCAGCAAACCCTATCAGCATTTAAAGAAATGCATGGGAAGTAGCATTCATAAAAATGCTTCTTTTAACCATAGAAGGTATCTGGGCAGCTGTTATTATCCTTTTATGGATAATATTCATATGCTATATTCGGCAAGAGTATGTTTATATTGCACATACTGCACAAAGCTTTTGTTTGCTCATTTAGCTTATGCTCCAGTTGTACTATTGTTTTCAATAAAACATGCACTACAGGAATGTGGTCCTTGTATGTTAATTGTGATCTCCTGACAATTTTGAGGGGTCAACCTTACCTTGCTGAGTCTGTGATTTTATTAGTGTACACACTTAAAATGCAGCTTTTATGTTAGAACTCCCACTGGATGGGGAAATGTTGCAGGAATTCGATTTCATAAGTGAGACAGCTACAGAGCAGCTTGCAACTAGAAAGATGAATCTTATATATGGAGATGAACGAGGTTGAATATATTATGAATTATGGACAGGAAAAACCACATACTTACATTGCTGTAGGCATCCAAGCAACTGGTGACAGGCAAGGAAGAGGAGAATCAACAGTGATCGGCACAAGTTGAGAAGTGGTCTGAGAAGAAATTGTGAAATTGGACAGATGTCTTGGTGATTGACAGTACCAACATAATAATAATAATAATAATAATAATAATAATAATAACAACAACAACACAAAAAGTAATACAAATAAAAGACATAATAATGATAATCATAGCATGGAGTCATACGGCTAGCTAGCATCTGTAGCTCCTTTCATACGCACACACCTTAACCTGTAAATGTTCCGGCATAAACCAAAATTATAGCTAAAACCAAAAAGCATGCTGTAACAGTCCTGAAGTAATTAGCTTGGAGATGCATTTCAAGACTAATTTCTCTGCACAAGAAGAGGTGAGTCCTCCATCTGCATTGAAATATGGATACTGCATTTCTCTCTTATTAGTTTAGATAGAGGCATGTTCAGCATTTTAAAACTGCTGTTGGTTTTCTATAATAGTTGTAAGGTGGTAAGACTTCCACGATAACTCATGGACTGACTAGCTTCCATGGTGCTTGTGTAGTTTAAGCAGGGAGTCCCTTACACTATGTCACTGGCTGAGATGTTTAAAATGTTACATTTTAAAGGGGACATTATTTAATCAGAATCCTGTTTCTCTGTATGTCTGCCTTTGCAGCCAAGATAATATTTATTTATTTTGTAAATGAATCCTCTTCAGGAGTCCAGCATTATAAATCCCTTAAAATATAACCTGAAAGTCGCACTTTTTAAACATACAATCATAATTCCAAGTAGAACTATAAAAACCTGTCAAATGATTCAGGTTTATTTTAGAACTCGTTTTTTTTTACTGCTGATGCACTATTACACAGCTGAGACATTATGTGGAATTGAAGGAAGGCTCCATCTTCCAAATGGAAGAAAACAGTCCCATCTAGTGGACATCAATATACATAGCAACCCCTCAATGTTGCTCAGTAGATAATGAGTTAAACGAGGCCTTCGTGTCTCCGGGCACGCAACTGACAATTTTGCAGGAGCTAATATAATCACTGAGTGTTTAATTTCTCAGCATCTCGTTTTCCTTTCAGCAACAAAGTTAGTATGCAGACCTGCTGCACAAGATGGGAGTCAAGGTAAACTTCCAAACCCGTCTATTTCATCATGGACAGTAACACTAGATATTAACTGTTCACATTTCGTTGTGTCATTCATAAAAGCAGCTGAAAATAATGGGAAAGAAACAACAAATTATTTACATTTTTGGTTAGATTTTAGTTTAACAGTCATTTACCTTATGTCCATAAAAATTGAATAAATGTTACATTTATTTATTTACTGAAAGCAGTCAGCAGTGAATTATTCCCATTGTGTGAAAATTGTATTAGGGTGAGGGTCTATTCCACACTACTACGAGACTATCATAGCACTATAAATAATCCTCATAGATTTTAGTGTTCATTAATGTTGATGCAGTTAAATAACAAACCAATGTTGTTCGTGTTTCTAATGAACTACATAGCAAGATATGCTTAATTATTTTAACAATACTTCAGTAAAAAAAAAAAAAGATTAAATTAAAGATGCTTCGTTAACATTGTTTAAATTTCACATGGATAGTCCTTCAGCTCTCCTTAAAACCTTTTCATAATTATTTTTAATTACAAAATTGAAACATTTTTATACATAAAAACCAACACAAAATAAAAAAGTCCTCCAGGTCAATGGAGGATATGCGTTCTCATAAAATCAGCATTGTTTCAGTGTATGGTTTAAACACACTTGGGTCACAAGTTTAGTGCTTTTCATCACACATTCCAGGAACAGCCTGTCTAAGAAACTCAAGGCCGGTTGCAGGGGGAACTTTGAAGCGGTCACATGTGACCACAAACACATGAAGGACAAGAGTTTATACACAATGAAAGAGGATGTCCTTGACTTCCAAATGATGCTTTATTGTAAAGTGGTGACTCTGCAAATGTGTGACTTCAGTCTAAATGAACCTGAACAGTACTGAGTATTCTCCCACATGAGCCGGCGTGCTGAAGTCTGATTAATTAAATCACAAGAAAATCCTGGCAACCATAAAAATATTTTGATTTTTTTTGTTAAACTATTAAATATAAGCAAACATAAAACATTTTAAAAGGATAAAGTACTCAAATACACTAAATTATATGACACTCCCTAATTGTCATATAGTACTATTTGATACTATTTAATTTATCAGATATTCTCATTCAAGCAATGTAAACTTAAAGAGAATATAAGTGCATTCACCTGAGTTATGTGAGCAAGAGTGCGAAACCTTGCTAACTTCATTGGGTGACAGGAATGGCACCCGGTGTGGTCTTCTGCTGCTGTAGCCCATCTGCTTCAAGGTTTGACGCGGTGCGCGTTCAGAAATGCTCTTCTGCATACCTCGGTTGGAAACGAGTGGTTATTTGAGTTACTGTTGCCTTTCTATCAGCTAGAACCAGTCTGGCCATTCTCCTCTGACCTCTACCATCAACAAGGCATTTCCGCCCAGAGAACTGCCGCTCACTGGATATTTTATCTTTTTGAGACCATTCTCTGTAAACCCTGGAGATGGTTTTGCGTGAAAATCCCAGTAGATCAGCAGTTTCTGAAATACTCAAACCAGCCCATCTGGCACCAACAACCATGCCACGTTCAAAGTCACTTAAATCACCTTTTTTCCCCATTCTGATGCCTGGTTTGAACTTCAGCAAATCGTCTTGACCATGTCTACATGCCTAAATGTGTTGAGTTGCTGCCACGTGATTGGCTGATTAGATATTTGCATTAACGGGTGCAGTTTGCAGTTGAACAGTTGTACCTAATGAAGTGGCTGGTGAGTGTACATTTAACAGGAGAAACAAGAACAAACGTTATAGGCCTGGAACTATAATTCTAGAACTCCCACAACAGGCAGAAAGCTGAAAATGTTCTCAATGCATAATGGAAAAAAACAGTCTTATGGGTAAAATATTTCTGTTGTACTAAAGTGAATAAGCCAATTCATATGATATACAATAAAATGGAATGTAGATTTTTAATGAATTTGTGTGCGTACATAACAGAAAAATCTGTGGAACTTAGTGTTTCTGAATGTAAACCTATAAATTTGTACAGCCATTTTATAAAGGAAAAAGATAAGGGTGAATTTATTCATAAAGGCATCAGTTTAAAAAGATTGTGTTTTAAAAACGAGGATTCATGTTAAAAGAGGATATAGTACATTGAAAATGATTACATTTATGAGAACTATGTACTGGGAAAATGCATAACCGCAGTATGTTGGATATCCCATGGCTTGTATCACAAGGAGAAGGCTTGCAATCAAGACCAACCACAATGCTGACTTCTCATTCTCATATCGCCCAGACAGTATAAATATGGACTGCCGGAGATAGGAATAACACTTTATTGCTCGACAACTTCAAATACTTCAAACAAGGTAAGCGCTTCATTTAATAAATTACTGCACTGTTCTAATTTTCTGACTGTAATTACATTAGCTGTGAGTGTGAGTGAAATATGGTAAGTTAAATTATTAAAGTGTACCATATAATTAACTTATCGTTATGTTTTCTTAAAGCAAGTACAATTAATTTGTAGTCCCATTTAATGTTGATGTCCAAAAAAAAAGAAATGTAATCTGTATTTAAGTTTTGTTGACATAAAATAAATGTATCCATGTCATTTAAACTCAGATTGCCATTTTGTTTCCTCTTTAGATCAAATAAAAGATGTCAACCATTGTGCAGAAAGTAGGGGGCACGGGGGGAAATGATTTCAGTCTCAGCGGAACAGAGAATGGGGCTGCACTCAACAAGATCCGGGTGTGGACGGGCAGCAACCGGGTGCTGTCCATCAAGGTGTGGCTGACTGATGGCAGTGCCCAGGTGTTTGGGAGGTCCTCTGGAGGCTACGAGGAGTTCCAGTTTAGAGGCGGGGAAAAATTCACCTCCCTCACGCTCTGGAAGAGCGACGATGGCGGCCACGTTGGAGGGATCCACTTCAAGACCAACGGAGACCGGGAGTTCACCAGCAAGGCTGTGGGTGGCCACCTGGGCCCCGAGGTCATCATGGACATCGGCTCCGGAATCTGCCTTGGGGTGACAGGGACCTACGGCTGGGATCTCAACAGCCTGGGATTCATCTTCCTGCAGCCCATTCAGTACGTACAAGTGACCGACGTCAAATACCCTACCTTGCCGTATACCGTCCCCACTGTGGACATGGAGGAGAAGAAGACCATGACGTACGACAACGACAGTGGGGACACACAAGAGTACCGAATGGACGTCACCATCAAGTGGACCAAGAGCTCACATTGGCTCCTGGCAAACAGCATTAGTGAGACCTTTGCCCTGAAGGTGAAGGCAGCCATTCCTAAGCTGCAGAAGACCGGTGGCGGTTACACCCTCGTCCTCGGGCCTGAAGAGTTCCACGCCGTGTCCTTAGAGGAGGGAATCACCCGCACTTTCACAGAAAAAGTGAGCGTTGCACCAGGGCAAACGAAGCATGTGAGTGCCAAAATGGGCAAGGCTGATATTCAGCTGCATTATCAAGGAATGCTGGAAATCCATTTTAAGGGTGGTGCCAAGATGGAAATCAATGTTAAGGGAATTTACTCTGGTCTTGACTATACAGATGTGATTTTCAGTGAGTAATTACCTGCTTCTCAGGGAAATGCAGATCTAATATTTGACAAGCTATGTGCAATATTTGTTATATTATTAATGCAGACAAAATTTTTCAGACAACATTTTCAATAACGGCTGTCATTGCTCATAAAATGTATAAACCATGCATATGTCTTATTTGGTCCTAATCAACTAGAAATATGGAATTATATGTCACATTGCCTTGTCAGTACAAAGTCTCAATAAAAATGTTTACCACATGAGTTTTATATAATTTTATTGAATGATTCCCTCACAAAGCAGCTTGTGTCTAGTTTTGAAAGGACAACGGACGTTACTAGGGCAAAAAAAAATTCTAGGCTCGTCGTATTTCTTTAAGCTAGTCCAGCACCTATTTCCAAGGTCACCCAAAGTATAACACGCCCCATTATCAGAACTATTGTATTTCAACGTCAATTTTACAGTCAGACACGTATGACTCCACTATGTCTGAAAGGGGAGCTGCGACAAATCATCACCCGCTTTGAAACAAACCAGAGGCTCTGAAACAAACCATTTAAGTCCGAAGGTCGTTTCCTCGACAACGTTTGTAAACGTCGCTAAGAGACGACACTTCAACCACTTTGGTCTGAACTCCAGCTCAGATTTAGCTAAATGTTAGCAAGCCAATTTGAAATAGCTAGCTATCTAGAAAAAAAAAAACACAAATACGAATTGTTGGCAATAGTATATATTTAGTAGAATAGAATCTATGGAGTCAGCCAACGTTAGCAAATTTAGCTACATTAAGTTACTTTTCTAACCAGCCATATTACATAGCCTACATTTTCTACCGTTAGCTAGCCCATGATATCGATGAGAAATGTCCGCGAATATTAACCCCCTTGCAAATCCAAAAGGAGCGAACAAAGTATGCGAGCTTTGTGAAAAACCAGCGTACATTCAATGCACGAAGTGTTTCGTCACTTTCTACTGGTGAGTCAATTTTTAAGTTTGACATGATAACACGTTAGCTATGTGAGACTGATTATTGTAGCAATAATGGTACGCTGGCGTAACACAAGGGAACACAGAAGAAGCCATAGTGACTACTATCGTTGTCGTAAAATTTCTTCTAAATTACTTCTTTAAGTGAAGAGTGCTAACCCGCTATAGTAGAATTGTGTTATCACGGCGGCACAACTAAATAGAAAAATTCCATCTTTGGAAAAGGTCTTTGTAGTGTGCCTGTAAAACTTCATCGGGTCCAGCTTGTCAAAGTTCCCTTCCGCCTAAGAGTGGTTATTCAAGTAGTAGGCCTGAACATGACGAGGCTCATTTCAGTTTTCTTATAACTACGGATTCCCCCCTGAATTTTATGATGGAGTGATGCTGAGATGTCTTTCATGATACCATATGATAGGCCTACAACTTGCATAAATAGTTTTAGGCTGAAGGAATCTGAAAAAGCACACTAATATAGCATTTTTCTTAAAATAAAAAAGTGTACTGGTTCACTTTTGAACTATTCAGGACACACTTCAGGAAAACATACTTAGGCTTGTACTTGAACTTCTTTGCAACTTTTATTACGTAGGCTACAGAAAATGATATTACAGTATCACAGTGAACCAGTAGTAAGCTCACTGGATGTAAGTTACTTAATTTGAGTTTTATTAACTAAGTGAGCCAATTTTGTCCCAAAGCTCTTAAAGTCAGAGTGGGTCTACACTTAAACGTCACGTGTAACCTACATTTTTTTTGTTTTGTAAGCTGGTGCTGCGCTATATGGTTTTAAACACTCCATGCGAGAATGGCATTGTAAACAGATTGAGCGGGTGATTAATACGTACTTTTTCTTTCTTTTTTGAGGCATGTCGGTTTGAACTAAATGCAGTGACAGCATAGCCTTTTCCCCCAAAGATGGCATTTCTCCATATAGCCTAGTTGTGATGCCGCGTTAACGCATACTAGCGGGTCAGGCACTCTTCACTGTAAGAAGATATGACTTATGTCGAAAGCGCTTCGACGAAAACGGCGATAGATTCTCATTGCAGTCACATCTGTCCATAATGTGAACAAGTCAGTGATTTTTCGCGGTAAGATGAAATTGTAAAATGTTATCTTCTTTGCGGGCGATGTTGAAGACAACATAACGATGTCGTCTTCAGCTTCGCACACATGTGCCTTGTTAGTTATTGTTCAGCAAGCGCTACTGGAGCGTTGTTATTAAATGTAAGGTTGACTAGCTGCTGAGGTAATTATTTGTAATCTTCCTTAAATTCACTCGCGTTGTCTATCATACATATCACCTGGAACCTAGTCATACCTTAGTTCTAAAATTAAGGTTGTCTTTGCTGTTTTGGGGACATCTGCTTATTTGTTAAACCGTTAAAAGTTATTGCTAACATTTGTTGTGGGTTAAATGAATTGTGCATTCAGTCCAGTACTCGCTTATGTATTAATCTGATTGTTTCTTAAACTAATTTGAGAAATTATTGGCTGAATGAAATCATATCATTTTTGCATTCCCCTGCTGCAGTTAAGTTGCATTGATAGCATTGCTACTTCCGCCACTAGATGTCGCTCTTTCTAAAGTTTGAACTGTCCAAAAGTAGCAGCAAAACAAGTTCGTTTTATACAGTCTATGGTTCGTTCTTGGGGGCAAAAAAAAAATTCTATTTAGAACAGCTGGAAAGCAATATATCAAAAGGAGGGTGTTGCATTTTAGTGAACTACACCAGAATAATCCGAGTTATGCAAGTAAACCTGCGTAATCTATTTGCAATCTACAAAGAGCTCGTGAAATTGTAGTTGTAAATGCTTCTCAGGGATCCACTATGGCTCTTCTGGCTTTATCAGAAGTAACTGGCCGTAAATGTGCGCCACACAAATTCTTTGATGAAAAGAAATGGACAAAGTAGAGTTTTCTTTCGGTATCTTCTTATGGCACCGCGTCTCTTTAAATTCTTCTGCCTGTGTTTAGAATCTGCACCCGATCGACGTAAAGGCTTCTCTCATGTGATGCGCATTTTATGAATCAATGGAGCATTGTGCACATTCCTCAAGTATGCAAACACAAGAAACAAAGTACGTCTGGGGATTGCTCTCTGCTTGGATTAATGGTGAGCTGTCTCAGCCAAGGAACAGCAGAAGCACCGCCTTTCTCCAGCGAGAATGTTAAATATCTGCCAATCGAAGACGATCCGTGGCTGAGAGGCGGATGAGCTGTGGGCTGCATTCAAAAGTGCTGGCGTCCTTGAAAACCCCTTGACTCTGGCTTTCGCTTTAGCATGTTTCAGCAGTGCAAGCGTCCGGCCTCGTGACCGAGCCCAAACGCTGTCTGCCGTCAAGACACTACCGCGCTGCTTTGAATAAGTGCCTACAATAACACAGCGAAGCACGAGCAAAACCTTAAGAACATACGTATCCTTCCATGGGCTGCCTACAGCTGACTGAAACACAGCGACCAAAGGACAAATATAGCGTTTGTAATTGCATATAATTTCTGCGCCCGAAAACATACACAGCGCGGAAAAAAACAAGCGGCACGGTTGTCATTGAGATGTAATTGCAGTTTATCAGAGGGGACCCAAGAGATGGAGGGTGTCCTCTCATTAATAATTACTGAACGTTTCCTAGAATTCCCCTGGTCTGCAGACACCACTAATTATTTCTTATTTTAAAAATGGAAAGACTACATACAGCAGGGTCTTATGTGTGATAGGTGTGTGTCAGAACATTGCATCTATGCGCATTCTGCTACTACTACTCAGCACTGTCCAAAAAAAAAAAAAAACACTAAAACACATGCGTATTTATAAATGGCCTGATAGAGGAGCACTGATTTGTACTTACAGTCTTTCATTCCACAAAAATATAGCCTATCACATGTACACGTAATATGTTGCTATATATGCACTTTAAGACAATTGTATTATTAAAAATAAAACAAAACAGTTGTAGCCCAATACAGAATGCAGTTGAGAGAGGTTTGAATAATGAAGTGGCACACGCTAGGTGTTGTACAGATGAGTTAAGAGTTTCAATGCGAAAGGAAACCAGGATAAAACATTGTGGCTGTGCGTTGTATCTGTAAAATATAGCCTACAGCATGCTGAAGTTAGAAAGCGAGCAGCTTTAGTCCAAACTCTGCGTGTGGGTGTGTGTGTGCCATTTCCGTCCAGTGGCAAAGAGCACCAGGAGGATGACTGGGTAGCGATCCACAAGAAGGTGTGCCAGCTGCTGATCCCTGTCCGCACTCCTGTGCCCTACTACACCCTGGAAGCAGAAAGGGAGCAGCACTGCTCCCAGATCCTGGAGAGACAGGTACCCATAACTGCACAGACCGGTACACATGACCGTAGAGACAGGTACCCATAACTGCACAGACTGGTACACATGACCGTAGAGACAGGTTCCCATAACTACACAGACTGGTACACATGACTGTAGAGACAGGTACCCATAACTGCACAGACTGGTACACATGAACGTAGGGACAGGTACCCATAACTACACAGACTGGTACACATGACCGTAGAGACAGGTACCCATAACTGCACAGACTGGTACACATGACCGTAGAGACAGGTACCCATAACTGCACAGACTGGTACACATGAACGTAGGGACAGGTACCCATAACTACACAGACTGGTACACATGACCGTAGAGACAGGTACCCATAACTGCACAGACCGGTACACATGACCGTAGAGACAGGTACCCATAACTGCACAGACCGGTACACATGACCGTAGAGACAGGTACCCATAACTGGAGAGACAGGTACCCATAACTGCACAGACTGGTACACATGGCCGTAGAGACAGGTACCCATAACTGGAGAGACAGGTACCCATAACTGCACAGACTGGTACACATGGCCGTAGAGACCGTAGAGGCTGACCTTTTTCTTGCATCATATAGTTACAACTATCCATCTGAGAACTAAGTTCCCACTTGTAACTTGTATGCGGATTCAGTATGATAGGCTAGCTGAGATAGCACACCTAGGTTCCCTGCAGAGGGAGCTAAACTCACACTGGGGGCCATCTATGCACTAGAACAATGCCTTAGCAGGGTGAGCCACACAGTAGTCCTAGCCTGCACATCTCATCTCCTCCACACATGCCTCCCTCTGGAAAAGTATGTTTCCCTTAGTTGATTGAGTGTATGGGTTCGTATAATTTTACCACTCTGCTCCACTCTACACCACTGGATGCAGCTGTTCTAGAGCGTCCTCCTTGTGGCCGGGCCAGGAGCGAGATTTTGTAGAGCAGGAACAGGTGAACCGCTCTGCAGCTGCCCAGACTGCCAGACGAGCAGTTGTGCAGTACGAAACAAACTTCCCAAATGCAGAGCGGTATGTGCTTGTGTAATGAGCAAGGCACAGACAACAGCCTGCATTACTGCTGATGCTGCCTGCGCTCTTTGGGGAAAATTAAAAAAAAAAAAAAACAACAACTTTATATTACATTACATTTTTAATTGGCAGACCCATTTATTCAAAGTGACATACAATAAATGGCACACATTGGCATATATTAACAAAATATTATACTCACATTTCTTTGCATTTTTTAGCTTGTTATTTTTGGTATGCTAACATACAGGGAGCCAAATATTTTAAAGACATGCTGCAGGATATTAATGTTCAATTATTTTTGTGGAGGTTAAGCTGTTGCTGTTGTTACGGCCAAAACCTTCCGCAACGAGGGAATGATCCAAAGGCCAGACATGTAAGGAAACCCAGCAAGATGTTTTAAAGAGGGAAAATCTAAACAATATTTATCAAATCACAAAAGTAGTGGATTTACCAAAGGAACATACACAAAGAAATAACAAAGCTGACATACCAGAAATGAAGCTGTAAACCTGGCGGGAAGGTTAAGGGGTTTCTTGCAAATACTCACAATGCAACCCCAGGGCTGTGGACAGCAGGAGCACCCCATTGTTCCTGATGGGCAGCTGGACTTGCATGCCGTAAGAAAAAGCACAGCTACAAAATAATGTCCAACTATATCAATAGAAAAAGGAAACAAACAGATTAGCATAGGATACACAGAAGCTTGTACGGGTGCGTCCACAGAAAGAGCGCCAGAGTCAACTCTCTGTCGCCATCTTTTAAACTTTAAGCTCCACCCACATTGCTCTGTCCACTCGCCACATGCTCACCTGTGAGACAGGGAAAGAGAAAAAACAGAAGGGCAGGAGCACGTAACAGTGTGATTTGTTTTTAACATAAGGTGCAACGAGTATCCATTTCAGAAATAATATCAGAAATGTTATTTTCCACATTTCATTGGTCGTATCTATAGTGTACTTTCTTTGTGCGTGTGTTTTTTTTTTGGGGGGGATGGGGGTCAGGCTAGGAGTGC
The DNA here is from genome assembly GCF_018555375.3 of Anguilla rostrata. Classification (NCBI taxonomy): domain Eukaryota; kingdom Metazoa; phylum Chordata; class Actinopteri; order Anguilliformes; family Anguillidae; genus Anguilla; species Anguilla rostrata. The sequence continues at coordinate 11,560,081 of NC_057943.1, read as the reverse complement.
AGCTGTCTGCAAGTCTCACCAAAATGGAGGGTTTCTGTATTGCAGACATACTGAAAGTGGCATGCAAAACAGGAATCCTTCTGCTTGTTTCAAAGGAAGCATGTACAGGAATTAAACAAGTCCAAACTATCAATTTGCTTAAAAAAATAAAACAAAGACTGTGCTCCTTAAAGTTACACACTTACACCCTAACTAAGAGACTAAGCAGACAAGAATGCACAGTTAGTACATTTACAGAGGGACTTACTCCCTTCAACTGAGCCTCAGCCACAAAGTCTTCAAAGCAGTAACCTGCCAATTTACTTAATTCCTGCCTGCTCCTGTTAGATAGCTTAAGCTCTGATGTTTTAAGGGAACTGTAGTCTTTCTCTTCCCCAATTGTAGTTCCTTCTGTTGTAACAAAATGGCAGCCTTTTCTTGAAGGGACATGCCTTTTCCAAGGTGCAGTCATTCACACTGTCAGAGCTGGGGTACATGGAATCGCACAGAGGTGTTCAGTATGAGTATTACTGTAAGGAGTATTCTCAGTCAGATAAATCTCCACATATTTTCCTCTCAAATTATGTTTATGTCGTCGATGATGGTTCATATTGCAGATAGCTCTTAATATTTAATAGATCTAGAGCAATGATGCAGAGACCTTGCAGTTAGAAGTGTAAGTAACCTGTGCTGTAGGTTTCTGAGGCTTGCTCTGTGGCCTGCTGGGCTAGTGCTGTAGGGGGAGGTCTGATGTTGGGATCTGTGCTCAGGCAGGGCCTTGATGTTGGGTAATGCTTGTGGTCGGTTCTGAGTGGGCTCTTGCTGTGTGGTTCTGATTTTGGGATCTGCGCTGTGGGATTTCTGATGTGGGTTTGTGTGGGGGGTGGGGTTCTGATGTTGGGATCTGTGCTCTGGCAGGGGGGGCGCTTCTGATGTTGGGCTCAATGCTCTGTAGGGGGTCGAGGAGGTTCTGATGTTGGGCTCTTTGCTGTGGGGGTTTCTGATGTTGGGGATCTGCGCTGTGGGAGTTTCTGATGTTGGGCTCTGTGCTGTGGGGGGGTGGGGTTCTGATGTTGGGATCTGTGCTCTGGCAGGGGGGGCGCTTCTGATGTTGGGCTCAATGCTCTGTAGGGGGTCGGGGAGTTTCTGATGTTGGGCTCTGTGCTCTGTCGGGGGGTGTCCGATGTTGGGCTCACTGCTGTGGGAGTTTCTGATGTTTGGGGTCTGTGCTGTGGGGATGGGGTCTGAGTTGGGATGTGCTAGGGTCTGTTGGTCATTCGTGGTCGGGTGTTGCTTCGGGTCTGTGTGGATCTGCGCTTGGTTTCTATGTTGGCCGGTGTGGGGGGGTCTATGTTGGACTGTGCTGAGGCCGATGTTGGGCATGCCGTGGTGGGGTTCTGTGTGGTTGCGTGGGTTTCTTGTTGGGCCGTGCCTGCGGTGTCATTGGCCATGTGGAGTTTCGATGTTGGTCTGTGGACTGACGAACTGCGAGGGGTCCGGAGGGGAGAAAAAGTTTTTGAGAAGAGGCACAAGGAGTCCCTCCCAGCAGCTCTTCTCTCCCTGCGCTCCGCCATGGACATCTACGGCACCAGCGGAGTCCAGCTGGTCCCCGCCTACCTTCTGCTGGCCGAGGCCAACATCGGTGAGGTCACGCAGCCCCTCCCCCTGCCACGCCCCTCCCGCGCTCTGCTGTGAGCCTGCAGCCTCTCTACCTGGATGTCATTATCTCTGTTGTTAAACGTTACTCATTCATTAAGCAGGAGGTTTCATCTGGATTAAATTTCAGAGAAGCCTTTACCCAGCTGTTTTGTCTAAGCGATCGCTTTACCCTGAGGCTGCGGTGCCATATGGGTCATCTGGGGTTAGGACATCTCCAAGGGCCCTTACTGATAGGGGCCTTCAAGAAATATGAGAACATGTGACTTTCTGGGGTGGACTTTGGTGGTGGGGCTCAAAATCCAACTTCTTTTCATGGGGCCCAAAATCCCTGGAGGTGCCCCTGCTCTGAGGTATAGCAGAAGTGCCCTTGTCCCTTCCAGACCGGTGCTTGTGCCTCCCTGGCCTCGTACCCTGAGCTCTAATCTCTACGCCGCACCACTAAAAGTGAAGGGGAGGAGTCTGATTAAACGTTCAGTGGATCAGTGTTATGGCAATTGCCTCGTAATGTATTATTTATGTGTGTTGCGTGTGTCTGTGTAGTAAATATGTATCTGTGTCTGTTGTACATCTGTGTGTCTTTGCCTTGTAAATATGTTCCTGTGTGTGCTGTACATCTGTGTGTCTGTGTTGTTCATATCAGTTTCTGTGTTTGTTCATGTGTGATGTGTGTATGTGTGTTGTACATGTGTGTTTGTGTTTTGTACATGTTTTTGTGTGCGTTGTACATGTATGTTTCTGTGTGTTGCACACGTGTTTGTGTGTTGTACATGTGTGTTTCTGTGTGTTGTACATGTGTTTGTGTGCTGTACATGTGTGTTTGTGTGTTGTACATGTTTGTTTGTGTGTGTGTGTGTTGTAACGTGTTTCTGTGTGTGTTGTACATTTCTGTTTGTGTGTATTTGTTCTCTGCCCCAGGCCTGGGTAATCTCTCCCCGGCTGAGCAGTACCTGTCCTGGGCAGACTGGACGGTGGTAAGGACTCCAGACTGCAGCCGGACAGTTCGCCACAAGCTGCACCGCTGCATGGGCCGGCTCTTCATCGTCAAAGGCAACCTGGAGGGGGCGCTGTTTCACCTGGCCAATGACGTAAGCCAAACCCAAAGATCTGAAGCTGCAGCTGCTTTTCATCATTATCTCGAGGGAAATTCAGTGGCAAAAAAAGAGAACAAAGCTCAAATGTGTGGAAAATGTGATGTTTCATTTGAAAGTAAATGGAACTATGTACATTTTTTTAATCACCTTGTGGTACTGCCAAGTTTCTGTTGTACTCCCATGACTGAAATGTGTTGTGTTATTGTAACAGATCTACTACGCCAGTGAAGAGTATGGCCAGGATAGCATTGTGACGTGTGGTGGCTACTATCTGATGGCAGACGTGTTTTTTAGGCAGGGAAAGATGGACATTGTAAATTCCCTGTACACAGAGGTAAAATGACTATATTTCTTACAAAGAGCAGCATTTCACATTACGTCTCTCACTGTTATTATTGTTATTTAAAACATTTGATTAACCTTTGCATAATTGTGTTTTCATTCTAATTTATAAGTAATGACTAGGTAAAGGTAGATAAGTACACATTACATTTTGTGTGTTTGTGTTTTCATGTATTGTGTCTGTGCATATGTGTGTGTGCATGTCTGCATGTGTATGATCTGTGTGTGCATGCATCTCTGTGCATATATGTGTGAATGGGTCTGTGTGTATGTGTGGTCCATATGTGTATGTGCAATGGCTGAATGTAGGTAGCAAATACCTGGCACACCCACCTGAGCAGACTTCTGGAGAAACACATGGAGAACACCATTACACCAGAGGAATCTTTCGGTGGGTAAAGAACATTGTTTCATGCATAAAATGAAGCTTAAACAGAGTTTAAAAGTAAAAGGCGAAACATAATTACAAACATAATTGCTTAAGTGTTTTTGTTTTGCGCTTATGTAAGTATAAAGTCCTTTGGTATGAAATTTAATTAACAGAATATGCTGTGTAATCTGTCTCTAAGATGTCTACAGGGACACTGCAAATATCACTGCAAAGTTTAAAAAAAAAAAGAAAATGAAGATTTTTACTTAGATTGACTCCCTATGGCAGTCAGCATTATTGAAACGATTGTACGCTATGAAGGGTTCAGCGAGCTAACACTTCATATCCACCCTGTTGACATAACAAGTGACAGCCTCTTGCTCTGTGAGCCACGCTGCGCAGGGTTGTCTGCCAAACAAATGTGCGGTGATTAAATATGAACGCCACGTCCTCCGCAGAGCGAAATCAGGCCAATTTGTGCCCATTTTCTGGTCTCCGGCTCTATTTATGCACTGGCTGAAATAAGGCCGGCCGCACTATATATAGTATTGTATTCACGTGCCTTGTGTCCCGAAGCTTAACCCTGGAATTAAAGCCTGTGTTCAGACTGCTGGTCCAGGCCACTGGGTTTCTGCAGCTCGCAGCCCGGTCGTGAGGTAAAGCTCATGTAAAGCTGCGCGTTTGGGCTCTCTAAGTGGGCTACAGGCCGTGCTGGCACACGGCTGGTGTGGTCCGGGCCGAGCGCACGGCCCAAACACAGCCTCCCCCCTCCCTCCCCTCCACCCCCTTTCAGGGTAGCGCTTTCCGTCCGTTTCAGACGAGGCCCAGCAGGCCGAAGCAGACCAGATGCTCCGCTCCATGCTGGACGTCCCGGACGGTTGCCCCGAGCAGCAGCCCAACCAATCGGCCGCGCTGGCCCACTCCCTGGGCATGCTCTGGCTCCTGGGCGGAGACCCCGACAAGGTAGGAGCGCGATGGGCGTGGCAGCAGCACGGCGGCCGCGTCCCTGACACACTCCCCCCCCCACGGCACCGTCTAGAGGGATTAGCGCTAATTACTAAAGCCTTAAAGACAACTGCGCCGGCAGGATTTCCTGGGGGCTGATGCGATTGCTGGCTAGCGCTTATGGCTGCTTCCCAGCCAAAGGTCGTCTTCCTGCAGAGCGCAGGCTAGGCCGCCGCCGCTGTCCTGCCCTGCTTTCTGCTCCACGACAAATCAAGTCACAGAGCAGCCAGAAGGAGGCCAGACGCAGGAGTCACTCCAACACGTCGGCTTGTGTTTTCACTTTGGACCTAATTACGCTGCGGCACTGTTGTTTTACGTACAAAAGTGTTGACCGAAAACAAAAACAAGCTCTTGAATGGGTACCCCATAAATCCGCAGAGCCCCGTTGCTGAAAGGGACGCCCTCGCTGTTGATGCCAGTGCTTTTGGTCCTTGAGGTCTTTGTTTTGCTTTGTCTCCCTCCCTCAGAGCTGAATGAATGTGCGCTCGACCCTCTCTCCCGCTGAAAGCGGCATCAGTGCCACCCCGTCACCGGGGGCTTTTTTTGGGGTGGCGGTGGTGGCGTGGGGGGGGGTGCATTAGGGCCCCAAGAGTGATGCCTTGGTGTTTTTTCACGGCAGGCGCTGGAGTTTGGCAAGAGGGCCCTGTTGTCCAGCCAGCTGGTGCCGGACTGCAGCCTGACCGAGCCCATCCAAAGGCTGCTGCAGCTGGCCGAGGAAGACCTGAACGCTGCCAAAAAGGGCTGGCCTGAACTCCCCCACTACCCCAGCGCGCACACCGAAAACCAACACAGTGCCCAGTGTTCAGGAGGTAAAATCGCCCTCTAATGGGACGCAGACTGGTTTTGAAAAGTAGGTGCTCCCGTTGTGAACAGTAATTAGCCTGTTAGCTTGCTGTGTGTCTCCTTTGGTTTTCATTACGACATAATGCCACCCAGCACAATAAATTTGCTTAAAAATATCAGTATTTATTCTGTAGAAATATGAAATATCCACTGATATTTAAAAGGGCCTTGGTGTGCTGCCTGGCATTCATTTTTTCAGTTTTCCATGTACTTTGAACCTGGTAGCAGTTCTGACGTGTATATTCCTTTTTAAAAGACCCTCTGGTTTCAATATTTTCATATATTTTTCCATTAAATAAAACCTGTATAATCTAAATATAACTGCAGTTCAATTCGTAAGATTAAGAATTCATGCCAATATGAGGGATATGAAATGAGTGATCTAATGCTCCAATGACGCATAGATTGTAATGAGGTAGAAACATATATTATTATTGAGCTGGAATGACTGAGGCTTTGATTAAGTTGAAGAAGCCTGCTTGATGTTAAATATACGACAGCTGTTTTCTCTGATGTCTGTTCCAAAGTGCCTTTACATTGATAGAAGCTTAAATTACGTGGTACCTGAAAACAGAGACTTAAGATTCAGTATTGTTTAGATGAAAACAATGTGTATGGAAATACACATTCATGCTTAGATTTAGAAACAAGTACAAAACAAAAAAAGAATCATGAGCTTCTGTAGTTTCAGATGGTGGAAGATACTTTTTTATTGCCTAATTCCTAATTCGTCATAGTTTTAATGTTTTCCACTAAAACACACTTTGAGCTGAATAAGTAAGTCGATTGGTGTGATTAGTATATTTTGTGAACCTCGGTGGGAAAAAACCACAGATTTATCCACAAAACGTATTGTGTTTCTTTGCTTTTATTTGTCAACGTGTGGTGACTTCACCAAGCACTGGACTTTGAATGAAGTGACATTGATCCATTTCTCCACTTGGCCATATTACGCGTGGACAAGCTTGAAATGAGAAAGCAAAACGCATCGTCCTCCTTTTGATGTCATCGGAATGACTCATTTTTATTTTACTCTAAAAAAGAGGGGTGTATTTACATCATTCAGCACACAGTAATTTATAAAATAAAACCAGAGGTGGAATCCAGTACATCACACTGTCAGAGGTCTTAACAGTACATGGGAAATTAATTATATCTGATTCCTTTACACAAAAGTGTGGAACAACAAGTACCTGTGAATTGGATGCGTCGCCCACACAGCAAGTCCCCAGGACTAACAGGACAGCCCCTTTCCTTTCCCTTTCATTCGGTGGGAGACGCCCGGTCTTGTGCAAAATCAAAATGGAACTTGCTGTACTTGTTTTTCTAAACTTCCGTGAGTTGGTGTTAACCGTGTAAAGGCTTACGTTCAGAAAGCAAGTGGAATGCATTGTCACGTTCTCTTCTGGAGTGGCGTTCCATCCCTTTTCATATAAAGAAAAGTACCACTTTAAATACAGTCAGAATGGAAAAAATAAAGTATAAATACATCTCTGGATATCCATCTATCAATATTTACCCTAAAGTGTACCTCATGCTAATAGTAGCACATGTGAAATGGCCTAGCGGAACTTTCAAATGCAGTATCTAAACATTCGTAGATACCTGGGCCGACCCATTCAACAGCAATAGCTGCTATATAATTAGTCAGAGCAGTTCTGATCAAGTGTAAAAACAACATGACAGGTTTTGTTAATAAATAATACAAAAATGCTTGTTTTTTTTGGCATTCAGAATGAGATTATCACTTCAAATGGTTTAGATGGGAAATGGCTGAAGATGTTACACCCACATCCAGCTCCATCTAAAAAAAAATTTCCCTTTTCAACGACTGTGCAGAGGTTGTGGTTTGTAAGGCTTTTGAAACTAATGGTTATGGTTACCTTCACGATAGTTCAGAAATGAAAAAACCACATTCCTTTATGTTGCATCAAACTTTGCCTGTGACCTTGGTTAAGTTGTAAACTGGTGCAATACTGGATGGGACATTTTCTTTCCACTGCATTAGTTGCACTTTGACCCTTACTTACCAATTGCATGTTTTTGCTGCTTCACACATACTGTATAATACTAATCATTCTAGAGGTAACCATCCCCTCTCAAGGTGGTTAAATCTAGACAAACAAGAACATTAGATGAGTTGCGCACCTGCCAAAGAAAGAAAAGGTAGCATTTCAGGAATTAGATTTCTGTAAAGCTAATCTCCACAAGGATTCCTGGAGGAGCGCTTGTGATGGGGCGGGGGGGGGGGACACAACGTCTGTGAATGACAGGAACACAGCGGGCGGCCTGAACGGGGAATCGTTCAGACTGCGCCTGAGACAAACGCAACAGAAGGCATGTGCAGAAGCGACCGGGCCAATGAGGAAACGGCTATGGGGGGGGAGGGGTCGCTGCGGCTCTGTCCTCCCCAGTCATCAGTTATTCACAGTTTTTTTTTCTTTCTGATGAAACCTCGCATAAGCTAAAACAAATTGAACACATCACAGTAAACTGTAAATGTTACACGGCCGTTCCAAGACAGGAGTGTGGCTGCTGATTAGCTTTCTGAAAGGGGCGGCCATTTCCCTTGAGTGGACCTGCTGTCTCCATTCCAGAACTGTTAGTAAATCTTCCCACAGTAACCAAGCTTCACAGCGGTCTCTTTATTGAGACAGATTAGTGCACACAAACCATTTTTTTCCTTTTAAAAAAAAAAAGAGAAAAAAGTATACGATAAATTAAAGAATAAAGAACATTATAAAACAAGCAAGGAAAAATAAGTGCAAGTTAACCTTAATGGTACACCGCGTCTTTTTCATAGCTTAAAATGTTTTTCTTCTTTTTTCTTTTTTGTTGTTGTTGTATGTTTGCTTGTCAATACACATTTTTAGGCAGATCTCTAGCTAGGATGGATATGTGTCACATGCCTCTGAAGGGGGGGGGGGCGGAGCTGAGATCCAGGCTGCTTCCCTGAGTTTACTCAGTAACTCAACTGCATAACCAGGAAGTCCTCTGCACATGAGAAAGCACACCGGGCTCTGCAGGCTATAATCCACGGAGAATTGAGAGGTCATGAAGTGACACAAACGAGCAACTGGTTGTGCTTGTTCCATAGACTCTGCTGGCGTCTGTAATCTGTGCTATGTAGAGGGGGGCTGCTGAACGTTAGCGAGCCGAGGCTAACTAGCGCACCTCACCCCTGCTGTCTGGCACTCCTGACCCGGAAGGCGATGGGGAGTTACGGAAGTCTGAGGGCTGGAACGCTTTCCCTCGGGGTTCACGGCGAGGGCTTTTGGGTCGCCGCAAACCCCGGGCAAATTTTCGGTGCGAAATTGAACCGGAACAGTTGTGCGTAAATGAACAATTTAAATTTAACAAAAGCCTATTTCCATTTGCATTGCTTTTTAATGAGCAAAAAAAAAATATGTTAAGTTCATCTGTCAGTTGTACAATTAAGCTAATAACTACAATGGGCCAACTTCACTAAAAACATAGCATCCCGTTCAGTTGATACTTGAAAAGTTTAAAATCTGTGTGGTGTAAGGCTAGATGTTGCTGCTGATGGCGTCAGAATTATAAATGGATAAAAATGCTGGCGAGATTTAAACGATGGTTCGGAAACGGTAAAAAGTGATGACCACTACCAGGAACACTGTCAATTCATTTGCATGTGAGGAAGTATATCAACCCTTCACATGCCTGAGGTATAGATAAAATCAATGAAAAAGATTTACAATTGAATCAGTCTGATATGTATGGCTGAAATGCTAAGCAGACTTTTATTTTTTTGATATGGCAGTGAAGTAATTCTGAGGCATGTTGATGTAGTAAAAGGAGCAATTGCTCTTGATATATCTCGGTATAACTATGTAGTCCATCTTGGGGTACAGCTCTCTATCCGAGAGAACATTTTTCGGTTTACGTGAATCCTCGCGTAATGTTTCTTAAGGTGCTTTTGTTAAAATAAGGGAATGGCGTGTTGGTAGGGTGTCTGATGGCTGAGGAACTGAAAGGAAGGATTGTTACAGCACAGGAGAAACGGATCAATGCTTTTTTGTTCTGGCACGACTGGCCTTTTTTGGGTCTCCGAAGCGGGAGGGGGCGCATATTCTGCTACAGGTGGGCCCGGCCTCTGGGTATCAGCTGGAACACAGCCTCTGGAGAGGACGGCAGGCACCGCGCGCCCCGTCCCGTTCCCAAAACCCACCTAGACGACAGCCAGCCGTCCGGTCAGTCAGCTTCGATGTGCGGGTTCACCAAATGTTTTTCCTTCACGTAGCCAAACATTCGCAAAAACACTTAATTTCACTTAAAGCGGAGCCTGGTTAGTTTGTGTATCAGCGGGGGGAGGGGGGGGGGGTGGTGTGTCCAGGGGGGTCTAAGATCCATTTAGCGCGACGGTGTTTTTTCCCATCGCGGTACCGTAGTATGCGGTTAGCCATTCCAATTCAAGTAGCTTTGAGACGAGAAGCCGTTAAGCTGCTGCAGCGGCGAGAGGCTCAGTGCTGGTGGTCGGCTCTCCTGCGCATTCTCCCATGCAGTCTCAAAAAAGGAAAGGAAGCTAGTTATGTTAGCCTACGCGCCAAAGTCCTGCCACCGCGCTACGCCGCCAGCTTTGCACGGGCCCTTCAGCCCTCAGGGGAGCAGCCTCTGACCTCCAATGTGTTTACAGGCAAGTTAGTACGAGAAGGTGTGTGCGTGTATCTGCTGAGTGTGTGTGTCTGTTCATGCTAATGTGTTTTATGTATTTTTGAAGTTGTGTATGTTTATTTGTATCAGTTATGAGTGCTTGTGCAAGCATCTTTGAGTGTGTGTGTGTGTGTGTAAGCGCGCGTATGTGTGTGTGCGCATGGCTGCATTCCAGCTCACTCAGTCAATAGTTTGATTTCATTGGCGAGAAGGGTGTTGATGTTGTAGGCGGGGTCGGGCAGGGCGGGGGGCGGGGCGTCGCGGGACTCGGCCAGCTCCGGGTCGCTCTCGCTGGACGTGGAGCCCACGCTCATGGTGCAGACGGCCTCCGGCAAGGCGCTGGGCGGCGGGCACACCTCGGGCTCGCTGCTGGTCTCGCTGGCGCTGGACACCACCGACAGCAACGACATCTTGCGGGTGAGGCGGCTGGGCAGCAGGGAGAGGGCGTAGTCGGCCACGATGCCCGCCACGTCCATGCCGCACGCCTGGTCGAAGGCGATGAAGCCCACGTTGGCGTTGGCCTCGCACACCACGAACGAGCCGTTGTTGAGCTGCAGCAGGTCGATGCCACACACGTCCATGCCCAGGATGTTGGACACCTGCACTGCCAGCTGCTTGCCCTGTTCACTCAGGGGGCACATCATCCCCACACCACCTGCAGGGGGCACCGTGGAGCACCATCACATACTGCGCTCTTGAACACTGCGCTGTAACACAGGGGACCATCACACACTGTGCTGTAACACAGAGCACCATCACACACTGTGCTGTAATACAGAGCACCATCACACACTGTGCTCTTAAACACTGTGCTGTAGCACAGAGCACCTTCACACTCTGCGCTCTTAAACACTACTGTAGCACAGAGCACCATCACATACTGCACTCTTAAACACTGCGCTGTAACACAGGGGACCATCACACACTGTGCTGTAACACAGAGCACCATCACATACTGTGCTCTTAAACACTGTGCTGTAGCACAGAGCATCTTCACAATCTGCACTCTTAAACACTACTGTAGCACAGAGCACCATCACATACTGCACTCTTAAACACTGCGCTGTAACACAGGGGACCATCACACACTGCGCTGTAACACAGAGCACCATCACACACTGTGCTCTTAAACACTGTGCTGTAGCACAGAGAACCTTCACACACTGCACTCTTAAACACTGTGCTGTAGCACAAAGCACCATCACACACTGTGCTCTTAAACACTGTGCTGTAGCACAGAGCACCTTCACACTCTGCGCTCTTAAACACTACTGTAGCACAGAGCACCATCACATACTGCACTCTTAAACACTGCGCTGTAACACAGGGGACCATCACACACTGTGCTGTAACACAGAGCACCATCACATACTGTGCTCTTAAACACTGTGCTGTAGCACAGAGCACCTTCACAATCTGCGCTCTTAAACACTACTGTAGCACAGAGCACCATCACATACTGCACTCTTAAACACTGCACTGTAACACAGGGGACCATCACACATTGTGCTGTAACACAGAGCACCATCACATACTGCGCTCTTAAACACTGTCCTGTAACACAGCAGCATCACACACTGTGCTGTAACACAGAGACCCATCACACACTGTGCCAAAACTGTCTTAACAGGCCTTCCACTGCGCTCTAAACACTACTGTAGCACAACCCCACACTTGACTCTTAAACACTGGCTGTACACAGGGGACCATCACACACTTGTGCTTAACACTGGACCATCACATACGTCTAAACACGCTGAAGCATCACACTGGCTAAACCTATACACACTGGCCTTAACACTGGCTGTACACAGAGCACATGCAACACTGGTCTTAAACACGGGCTGTAACACAGAGCACCTTCACACACTGCGGTCTTAAACACTGCTGTAACACAGAGCAACATCACACACTGCGCTCTTAAACACTGCTGTAACACAGAGCACCTTCACACACTGCGCTCTTAAACACTGCTGTAACACAGAGCACCCACAACTGGCTCTAACACTGCTGTAACACAGAGCACCTCACATCCAACACTGCTGTAACAGCCTCCCAGCCTCTTAAACACTAAGCTGTACAAAACAGCACGAGAGCACCAACCACTCCACACTACTGCCGCTACCTTTGAACACTGTGCTGTAACACAGAGCACCCTCACACACTGCGCTCTAAAACACTGTGCTGTAATACAGGGCACCATCACACACTGCGCCCTAAAACACTGCGCTGTAACACAGCACCATCACACACTGCGCTCTTACAGACCACCCTAACACAGCGCACCATTACACACTGTGCTCTTATAGACCACACTGTAACACAGAGCACCATCACACACTGCGCTCTAAAACACCACACTGTAACACAGAGCACCATCACACACTGTGCTCTTATAGACCACACTGTAACACGGAGCACCATCACACACTGCGCTCTAAAACACCACACTGTAATACAGAGCACCATCACACACTGTGTTCTTATAGACCACACTGTAACACAGAGCACCATCACACACTGTGCTCTTTTAGACCACACTGTAACACAGAGCACCATCACACACTGCGCTTTTACAGACCACACTGTAACACAGAGCACCATCACACACTGCGCTCTTAAACACTAAGCTGTAACACAGAGCACCATCACGCACTGCGCTCTAAAACACTGTGCTGTAACACAGAGCACCATCACACACTGCGCTCTTATAGACCACACTAACACAGTGCACCATCACACACTGCACTCTTATAGACCACACTGTAACACAGAGCACCATCACACACTGTGCTCTAAAGCACCACACTGTAACACAGAGCACCATCACACACTGCACTCTTATAGACCACACTGTAACACAGAGCACCATCACAAACTGCGCTCTTACAGACCACACTGTAACACAGAGCACCATCACACACTGCGCTCTTATAGACCACACTGTAACACAGAGCACCATCACACACTGCGCTCTTACAGACCACACTGTAACACAGAGCACCATCACACACTGCGCTCTTATAGACCACACTGTAACACAGAGCACCATCACACACTGTGCTCTAAAACACCGCACTGTAACACAGAGCACCATCACACACTGCGCTCTTAAACACTGTGCTGTAACACAGAGGACCATCACACACTGTGCTCTTAAACACTGGGCTGTAACACAGCACTATCGCACGCTGTGCTGTAACACAGTGCACATAACAGATTTCCCTCATTACCATCCCCCCGCCCCGCCCCGCCCCCTCCCCGGGTCACTCACCCAGGGAGCAGTTGCTCTGCATACGGCCGTCGGTGGAGCAGCGCAGCATGGAGCCGATGACGCGCCCCCCCACCAGCACCACCCGCACGTCCCTGCCGTGGGACTCCTTCACGTACTCCTGGAAGAGGTAGGGCGCGTCGTGCCGGATCAGGTGGCTGAGGTCTGCGAGGTGATGCTTGTCCCGGGCCAGGAACACGGCCTTACCTGGGGAGGGAGGGAGGGAGGGAGGGAGAGTGGGAATAACACAGAGACGTAAGGGACGTGTGAGGGACAGACAGACCGTGACAGAGAGAGATAAGCCCTGTGGCTTAGTGGCTGCCGTTCTGCCATGTCTGTTATCTACCCAAGCTCTTCCTCTCATTCTGCTCCATGGCCCGGTTCTGCCCGAGCCGCCTCTCTGAGCAGCTGACAGAAGAGCAGGCCCGTCTGGATGCTGCCCCCTTTAACCCCCGCCCCCCCCCTTTTCTCCGCTGGGCAGCGAAACGCCCGGCAGGGGCGGGGGACGTGCCTTTCACACCGGCCAGAAAAACATTCCAGCGCAGGGGCTTTTAATTACCACGCTCCTGGCGCTTGTGAGCAGGCCCCGCCCCCTCCACAGGTCAGCGCTGGCGGAGCAGAGGGCACGCTGGGCAGCCCGCTGTGAGCCGTGTGAAAGGGCAAAGGCTCATGGGTAATGCGTGCTGTGTAAAACGCACAGGCGGCGGGGGCGCTCGGCACAGAAGCAGGGCCCTATAGACCAGACATCTCCAGCCTGAGTCTGGGTGATGTCATTTGTTGACTATGACTGAGTGTCTGCCAGGAATCCTCAGGTTACCGCAGCACCAGCGCCCCCTAGTTACCCTACAGGCACCTGCAGGTTAGCAGCTGTCAGCGAGGAAAGCAGCCACTGGCTCACAGATGGATCTATGGTCTTAAATACGCCCCTCCCCCACCCTCCCGAGCCCCCCCAGGGATCACAGTGGTATGAAAGTACAACACAACAACTATTTCCAAATGGAAGGGGGGGGGGGGGTCCCAAAATTCTCCAACAAAATAATAAGCAATAATTAAAATAGTAATTAATTAGCAATATTCTCTTTCATTTACAGCTAAATCAAAATGAAAGTGCAAACACTGCTGTAAACATGCGGCAGTGTAGCATACGGTTTAGGGAACTGGGCTTGTATGTTTGATTCCCGGGTGGGACACTGCCGTTGTACTCTTGAGGAAAGTATTTAACCTGAATTGTTCTAGTAACGCTACTCAGCTGCATAAACGGATTATAGGTAAAGTATGTAAGCTAGCTCACTCTGCCACATGCCTTAAGCGTGAATGTAACTACAATCATACAACCACAGCTCAGTATGCACATGCTGCTTTCCCTCAATCCAGCCAGCAGAAGCAGCTGTAGCTCATGGCTGTGTCCTGTCTTACTGCACATTAACGCAACCTTCATTCCAGCTAGCAACTAGCAGGCAAACCTCAGACCACAGCTGGGCTCAAGTTTCCAAATCTGTTTCCCTCTACAGCGATGCGAACAATATGAACCACTCCCACGCTCCAAAATTCAGCTCAAGAGCGGCCAAAAATCCCGTCTGACCGAACAAGAGAGCGCTAGCATGCGCTGTCCCCTCTGAGAACCTTACTGTAGTTCCTCTTTGCAGGAGCAGAGCGTACATCCAAGTGATTCAAATTTACAAGGCAGTTTTACAGACGCGCCGAGCGTTGTGCATCCAGCCAAATGCGAGCTCCCCCATGTTCTTTAGACAGCTGTTCTCTTTTCCAGGGAACATTATAAATAATGATGAGCTCCCATGGGGAAGCACAATAGTGCAGAGAACAGTACTGTCGCCTCACTGTAGGCCACTCTGAGACTCTGAATTGCCTGTATGTATGAAGGCGTCAGTGAATGGTGTGTGGGCCCTATGATGGATTGGCAACCTGTCCAGGGTGTATTCCTCCCTCTCACCCACTGCATACTGGGATAGGATCAACCCCCTCTCCCCCTCACCCTGACAAGAAATACGCGGTTTAAAAATAGATGGATGAGCTCATGTGGCCCCTGTAAAAATATGAAATCAATAACAGGAAGGAAATGCATGTTATTCTGCTCTGTAACGTCAATGCAAGGACCTTATGGAGTTAGTGAGGATGTAAATGGGATGGTTGGGGTCCTCAGGTGTGAGTGGGGATGTGAATGGGTTGGTTGGGGTCCTCAGGAGTGAGTGAGGATGTGAATGAGATGGTTGGGGTCCTCAGGAGTTAGTGAGGATGTGAATGGGATAGTCGGGGTCCTCAGGAGTGAGTGAGGATGTGAATGAGATGGTTGGGGTCCTCAGGAGTTAGTGAGGATGTGAATGGGATAGTCGGGGTCCTCAGGAGTGAGTGAGGATGTGAATGGGATGGTTGGGGTCCTCAGGAGTGAGTGAGGATGTGAATGGGATGGTTGGGGTCCTCAGGAGTGAGTGAGGATGTGAATGGGATGGTTGAGGTCCTCAGGAGTTAGTGAGGATGTGAATGGGATGACTTGGTGTCCTCAGGAGTTAGTGAGGATGTGAATGGGATGGTTGGGGTCCTCAGGAGTGAGTGAGGATGTGAATGAGATGGTTGGGATCCTCAGGAGTGAGTGAGGATGTGAATGGGATGGTTGAGGTCCTCAGGAGTGAGTGAGGATGTGAATGGGATGGTTGGTGTCCTCAGGAGTTAGTGAGGATGTGAATGGGATGGTTGGGGTCCTCAGGAGTTAGTGAGGATGTGAATGGGATGGTTGCGGTCCTCAGGAGTGAGTGAGGTTGTGAATGGGATGGTCTGGTGTCCTCAGGAGTTAGTGAGGTTGTGAATGGGATGGTCTGGTGTCCTCAGGAGTTAGTGAGGATGTGAATGGGATGATCCATGTCCTCAGGAGTGAGTGAGGATGTGAATGGGATGATCCGTGTCCTCAGGAGTGAGTGAGGATGTGAATGGGATGATCCGTGTCCTCAGGAGTTAGTGAGGATGTGAATGGGATGATCCGTGTCCTCAGGAGTTAGTGAGGATGTGAATGGGATGATCCGTGTCCTCAGAAGTTAGTGATGATGTGAATGGGATGACTTAGTGTCCTCAGGAGTTAGTGAGGATGTGAATGGGGTGATCCGTGTCCTCAGGAGGTAGTGAGGATGTGAATGGGATGACTTAGTGTCCTCAGGAGTGAGTGAGGATGTGAATGGGATGACTTAGTATCCTCAGGAGTGAGTGAGGATGTGAATGGGATGACTTAGTGTCCTCAGGAGTTAGTGAGGATGTGAATGGGATGATCCGTGTCCTCAGGAGTGAGTGAGGATGTGAATGGGATGATCCGTGTCCTCAGGAGTTAGTGAGGATGTGAATGGGATGACTTAGTGTCCTCAGGAGTTAGTGAGGATGTGAATGGGATGATCCGTGTCCTCAGGAGTTAGTGAGGATGTGAATGGGATGATCCGTGTCCTCAGGAGTTAGTGAGGATGTGAATGGGATGATCCGTGTCCTCAGGAGTTAGTGAGGATGTGAATGGGATGATCCGTGTCCTCAGGAGTTAGTGAGGATGTGAATGGGATGATCCGTGTCCTCAGAAGTTAGTGAGGATGTGAATGGGATGACTTAGTGTCCTCAGGAGTTAGAGGATGTGATGGGTGATCCGTGTCCTCAGGAGGGAGTGAGATGTGAATGGGTGACTTATGTCCTCAGGTGAGTGAGGATGTGATGGAGCTTAGTATCCTCAGGAGTTAGTGAAGATGTGAATGGGATGACTTGGTGTCCTCAGGAGTTAGTGAGGATGTGAATGGGATGACTTGGTGTCCTCAGGAGTTAGTGAGGATGTGAATGGGATGACTTGGTGTCCTCAGGAGTTAGTGAGGATGTGAATGGGATGCCCTGTTGTGATCAGCAGTTAGTGAGGGTATCTCTGCAGTCTCACTGACCTCTGTGACCACGTGCGTTCTTCACCACTACAGGGTAGCCTAGGGGTTCCGCCTCGTCAATCATCTTGCGGAAGTTCTCATGTCCTCCTGTAAATACAGGCCAAATAAATCCATCATCCACCTGCAGCAGGTAGCTATACACAGACACAAGGTCACACACACACACACACACACACACACACACACAGGACTTTCAGGTTCCCAGGAGTCCCCTTGGTGGATATGTTCAATCAAAAGGAAGGCATAAGTAAAGCATTATAGTTTTTGTGCTAACCAGTGAGCTCTACTGTCCATCGCAGCAGGGATTCATTGTATTTACAGGTGGTTTCCACTGTCAAGGAGTATGTGCATGCGTGCGCACGCGTGTGTGCTTACATACGTATGTGTGTGTGTGTGTGTGTGTTTGTGTGTTTTCAGAGGGGGAGGCAGGTAACTAATGATGCGACTCAGATATACTCAGTGTCCTCAGGCTGCCGCTGGTAACTGGCCCAAACTCACAGCTTGGGTTAAGCAGTGAGATGTGCGCAGACTCTCTGTTTGGCCTCGTTCACCAGGGAGGCGTCCCCATGCGGAAATTTCTGCCGAAAAACTTCTCTGTTTCTGCATCCAAGAAAAAGGGATTGTGCCTTTTCTTTTTTTCCCCCATCTGGTCTGGCTGCATGTGCCCTGTGCAGATGATCTCCTCCTTTCACGCCTCCTCCCAAACGCTGGAGTCTGCAGTGCGATGTCAGGGGGCGGGCTGGGCCGGTCCGGGGCAGGGGCGGGCCCACGTCACAGCCAGCGCGGGGCCGCCGCTGCCGCGTTTTAATGGGAAAAGCAGCAGAGCCCTCGTCCCGCAGGGGGGAGGGGCCGTTACATAAGCAGCGCTGCCTGGCTACAGGCTAGCCTGAGCTCGCTTACGTTTCACAGAGCGTGCAGCGGCTTGCACCGCTGCAAATAACAAAATATTTCAATCACGCTGCAACTTCCCGGGCAGATTAGACAGCCGCAGGGGTTATGCGTGCGAGCGGACCTGCCTTCTTCTGCGCTATAGTTCATCCCAGGTGGATTAGAAGCACAGAAACAGCCCACGTCCTCAGATTAAGACAAAACAGATCGTCATCCGTTGCAGAACGGATGAAATGTTACAGCAGCTGGGTCAGGGGCATGAGGAAATTTTCTGATTGTACAAATCAGCGTGGCAAATGTGAGTGTCAGAGATCTCTGTACAGGTTGTGTGACTTCCTTCAAAATGTGTCATTTTTACCCACACCAGCTGCTCGGGAACATGTGAGTAATGAATTTTCGTCGGTTGTATGCCACGCTATGAGTGTGTGTAGCTTTGTGTATTTTTTTGTTCATGTAGTATGTCGTGTGACAGTCTGTGAAGTATTTGTTTGTGTTGTTGTAGTGATGTGTGTGTATGTATGTGTGTGTGCGTGTGTGTGTATGTATGTGTGTGTGCGTGTGCGCATGTGCGTGTATACGTGTGCCTTATGGGATTTACGGCTCGCTGAGAGTACGTGGCAGTGACGCGGTCCCGCTCCTCTCAGCTCACCGTAGGAGAAGGTGTCGGGGAGGGGAACCCCGTGGCCGGCCAGCTCCTGGAAGGTCCAGAACTTGTTGACGCAGTTGAGGATGGCCTGGGGCCGGTTCACCAGCCGGCAGCCCAGCTTCTCCAGGTGGCGCAGCACGGTGATGTCACTGTCCGACTGCACCCAGGGCGTGGGGACCCTCACCACAGCCACCTGGGGGTAGGAGGTCACCACCTCCTGCTCCACGCGCAGCCCTGCGCATAAACGGGACAGGGCCGCCTATTTACATGTCGTGTGCAAAAAGCCCTGCAGGCACTACTCCCATATCACTGCAATGAAGGTATTTGCATTTCAAATATCTGAAAGGAAGAGGTGGTTAGATGTGTGGGGGGGGGGGGGTGATGGGCGTTCCCTGTGTGCTGCAGTTCAGCTGTGTGTCTGAGAGCCAGACGCAGTGCTTTCAGCGAGCACTGTTCTGCAGCACTCCCAGCTACAGCAGCAGTAAAGGGGGGGGGAGGGCTGGTTTGGGGTCACGGCACGCATTCGTGTCCAAGCTGCAGCAGTCTGGTGCATCTTGGACGCCTTTCTGCCTATTCATTCGCACCCTGCCCACGCACATGCGCACAGCCTGGACGGGCCCACATCCAGCACAGGCACCGGGGAGGAGGGGGGGGACAGAAGAAGGGAGAAAAGAAGGAAGGAAAATTTGAAAGGGAGAGAGTAAGGTAGAGGGAGGCAGGGGAAAAGGAGGGGGGATGGAGAGATGGCAAGAGGAGAGAGGGGAATGGATGGAGAGAGCAGAGGGAGATGAGAGAGGACAGAGAATATACGCTCCCAGCAACAAGCCAAAGAGGTGAGAGAGAGAGAGAGAGAGAGAATTAATGTCATCAAGCAGCAGTCTTGTGACTGCAGATTTTTCCCCATTCGTGTTCATTCTATTTCCAGGCAGTTACGCCATTTTACAAATCTATGATACGACAGAGGCAGTTCTTTACTTGAATTTAGAAAGACTGCCATGCCTGTGTGTGTGCGTGTGTGTGTGTGTGTGTGGGCGTGTGTGTGTGTCTGTGTGTCTATTGTACAGTAAAAGAGGGACACCATTCATCAGGCTGAAACAGAACTGCAGCAGATGAAGTGGAACTGGCTGGGTAGCACAAGTGTGTGTGTGTGTCTGCGTTTGTGCAGCAGATGAAGAGGAGGGACTGGCAATGTGGCACAAGCGTGCGTGTGTGTGTGTGTGTGTCTGTGTGTGTGCAGCAGATGAAGAGGAGGCACTGCCAATGTGGCACAAGCGTGCGTGTGTGTGTGTCTGTGTGTGCGCGTGTATCTGTGTGTGTGTGTGTTGTGTCTGTGTGTGCGCGTGTATCTGTGTGTGTGCAGCAGATGAAGAGGAGACACTGCCAGTGTGGCACAAGCGTGCGTGTGTGTGTGTGTGTCTGTGTGTGCGTGTCTGTGGGTGTGTGTGGCGCGTGTATCTGTGTGTTGCGCAGATGAGAGGAGCCTGCATGTGGCACTAGCGTGCGTGTGTGTGTGTGTGTCTGTGTATCTGTGTGTGTGTGCAGCAGATGAAGAGGAGGCACTGCCAGTGTGGCACTAGCGTGCGTGTGTGTGTGTGTGTCTGTGTATCTGTGTGTGTGTGCAGCAGATGAAGAGGAGGCACTGGCAGTGTGGCACTAGTGTATGTGTGTGTGTCTGTGTGTCTGTGTGTGCACGTGTATCTGTGTGTGTGTGTGTGTGTGCGCGTGTATCTGTGTGTGTGTGCAGCAGATGAAGAGGAGGCACTGGCAGTGTGGCACAAGCGTGTGTGTCTGTGTGTCTGTGTGTCTGTGTGTGCGCGTGTATCTGTGTGTGTGCAGCAGATGAAGAGGAGGCACTGGCAGTGTGGCACTAGCGTATGTGTGTGTCTGTGTGTGTGTCTGTGTGTGTGTGCAGCAGATGAAGAGGAGGCACTGGCAGTGTGGCACTAGCGTATGTGTGTGTGTCTGTGTGTCTGTGTGCGCGCGTGTATCTGTGTGTGTGTGTGCGCGTGTCTGTGTGTGTGTGTGTATCTGTGTGTGTCTGTGTGTGTGTGTGTCTGTGTGTGTGTATCTGTGTGTGTGTGCAGCAGATGAAGAGGAGGCACTGGCAGTGTGGCACTAGCGTATGTGTGTGTGTGTGTCTGTGTGTCTGTGTGTGTGTGCAGCAGATGAAGAGGAGACACTGCCAGTGTGGCACAAGCGTGCGTGTGTGTGCGTGTGTGTGTCTGTGTGTGCGCGTGTATCTGTGTGTGTGTGTGTGTGCGCGTGTATCTGTGTGTGTGTGCAGCAGATGAAGAGGAGGCACTGCCAGTGTGGCACTAGCGTGCGTGTGTGTGTGCTGTATCTGTGTGTGTGTGCAGCAGATGAAGAGGAGGCACGGGCAGTGTGGCACTAGCGTGCAGTGTGTGTGTGTGTGTGTATCTGTGTGTGTGCAGCGATGAAGAGGAGTCCTGGCAGTGTGGCACTAGTGTATGTGTGTGTGTCTGTGTGTCTGTGTGTGCAGTGTATCTGTGTGTGTGTGTGTGTGTGCGGTGTATCTGTGTGTGTGTGCAGCAGATGAAGAGGAGGCACTGGCAGTGTGGCACAAGCTGTGTGTTGTGTCTGTGTCTGTGTGTGCGGTGTATCTGTGTGTGTGCAGCAGATGAAGAGGAGGCACTGGCAGTGTGGCACTAGCGTAGTGTGTGTGTCTGTGTTGTCTGTGTGCGCGCGTGTATCGTGTGGTGTGGTGCGAGTGTCTGTGTGTGTGTTGTGTATCTGTGTGTGTCTGTGTGTGTGTGTATCTGGGTATTTGTGTGTATCTGTGTTTGTGTGCGCAGATGAAGAGGAGCATGCAGTGTGGCTACGTTGTGTGTGTGTTCTGTGTCTGTGTGTGTGTGCAGCAGATGAAGAGGAGGCACTGGCAGTGTGGCACTAGCGTATGTGTGTGTGTGTGTGTGTTGTTGTGTGTGTGTGTGTGTGTGTCTGTGTGTGCGTGTGTCTGTGTGTCTGTGTGTGTGTGTGTGTGTCTGTGTGTCTGTGTGTCTGTGTGTGTGTGCAGCAGATGAAGAGGAGGCACTGGCAGTGTGGCACTAGCGTATGTGTGTGTGTGTGTGTCTGTGTGTGTGTGCAGCAGATGAAGAGGAGGCACTGGCAGTGTGGCACTAGCGTATGTGTGAGCGCACAGCGCAGTCTGCAGAGAACCGGCTGAAGCCTGCTCGGCGACGGTGACAGATGGGCTGATGGGATAGCGCGTCAGCGCCTGTCGGCTCCGGTTTGGAGCAGAGACTGACGCAGCAGATCTGCAGGGCGCTGCGCACCAAGGCCTATAAAGCGATGCAGAGCCCCCGTCAGCAGAAACCCCAGCTGATCTGTGATCGTCTAGTCGGGTCTCCCGGCTGCTGCCAGCCTCGCACGCAAGCCATCTGCAAGATTTACTGGGCTGATGTGCAGACAGCAGGGGAGAGAGAGATCGAGAGAGAGAGAGAAATCAATCCGCCATCTCCCTCCCGCACTTATTGTTCACTGGGGTCTCCCTTTCTGCTGGCTGCATAAAGCCCGAGACCAGCATGACCAGCAGCCACAGTCGCGGAATGAATGTGCACAGTTCCACAGCGGGTTTCTGTATGGGAGACGTTCATTGTGCCTCATCTTTTCAGAGTGGGTGAATCTGAGGATGCATCGCGGCAGAAGGGAGCAGGGGGTGGGGGTGGGGGTGGGGAGGTGGGCGGAGCCTCTTTCACTCTCTGTCTCTCAGGGACAGCTCTGCCTGATACTCCCAAAGCTGTTCTCCTGCTCATCAATTCACTACAGGATCTGCATTCAGGCTCTGTTCCCTCTGCCCAAAATTACACAGGGACTCGCTTATCTCTCAGCCTTGCTAGGAGCCAAACAAAAATAGAAAAGGAGGGAAGAAACAGGTCGGTCATTGTTACAGAAAGCATTTCAAGCCCTTCAGTGCAATGCCTTTGTTTCAAACTTATAAGTACCAGATTACTCCTGCCTAAAACAAATTATTTTGCTTTTCCAAAAGGCCCTCACATCTCACACTTTGGCTGGCACAAAATATTTGCTGCAGCACGATCAATTCAGTATAGAAACGACACAGACAAATCTGCACTCTCCTCTGTTTTTCCCAGGTTTGTCAATTTATAGTTTTTACATCTGAGGTACACATGATGTAATGAAGCCTTTATCTTTGAGTGCACTGTGCTTCTGGAACAGACAAGCACTTTGCAGATATCCAGTGCGTTTGGTTGTCATGGCAATTTGATTCAAAATTCAAAAAGGTGAATGACAGCAGCAGTGCCTCCAGCACCCTCCCCCTGTGAAAGGTCCTTCCTGCTTAGAACCAGGGAGTTAGTCTCACTGAACAGCACAGGCTGTTTCTGAAAACAGATGGGCAGCCCACTCTCACCAGAAGGAGAAATGGTCCAACCGAACGCGCTTGGTTTGGCGATGGCTTTGTTCCCCTTCATTAGTTAAACCACGAGCCAACACCACAAAGGGATGAGAGAGAGGAAAGAATTTCTCCTCTGGGTCATCACCGACTGGTCTGTCTGTCTGAGGAGAGATTCTTACAGACCCTGCAGTCCTGGTGACCTCATCACACAACAGGGTAATGCAGCCATGGCCCGTCTCCACGCAGAGGTGCTTCTCAGGGATGGCTCGGATCGCTGGTGCAGAGGAAATGCGGGGCGAGAGGGAGGTGGGCGACTGCGGATTCATAATTCGGGCATGGCGAGGCGCGGGATGCTATTGCTCTTTATTTTGATCCTTTCTCTGCCTGACAAAGCTGACGGGTTCCATAACTGCTGAGTGGGGAATCCCGTCCAGCCGCAGCATTCCGTGCATTCCCCTGTGATGTCACAATGCCATCAGCGCATGCAGCCATCTGATGCCAGGGTCTGGCTGCGTCCCAGACAGGAAGGCAGCGAGCAAAGGCGCGTGATTGGCCAGGGTAGGGGGTAGGGCTGTCTATGCCGGCCAGGTCACTGACACACTAGACACATAGATAAGACCACAGTTTAACCTAATTCAATAAAGGTTTTAACGCATCAGGTTTGCACTGTTTTTAGGGCACTGTGCACAGATGGGCGTAGGCAGAGAGATGTACGGTGGCCTCATTTGACCATTCCTGTTTTCAGCACTGAACCTTTGATGATTCACCTTTTAGCCCTTGTCATGCTAGGTGTTTCTGAACTGACAACAACAAAGACACTACCGCCTTATTAAAACGATAAACAGCAGACTTTATAGCAGATAATAACGGCTTTGAGCAGAAATCGGGTAGCGTGGGGGGAAAGGACAGCAGTGAGGAGGAGTCCCTGGGCATCGTGCTGTAGCCTCTCGGCTGTTCCGAGTGTCTGTTTAATTGGCAGGTTCGAAACGGGGCTTTAAATGGAAAGCACTGCTCTCCGGTGGTGGTATTCTTGAAGGTTAAACGCAGAGAAGACGGAGAGGGCTTTTCCGTGTCCTGGATGATGTAACATGTGCAGTCCAGAGCCTGCAGCCAGCCCTGAGGGCTGAGCCGTAGGACTGCAGAGCTCCAGATGCGCTGGCTGCTTCACTCAGGGGGAGGAGGAGCAGAGCATGTGACTGTTACTGCGTGTATGCTTGCGTGTGAGTGTGTTCGTGTGAGTGTGTGTGTGAGATTGTGTGTGTGTGTACGTGCGTGTGTGTGTGTATGTGTGAGATTGTGTGAGTATGAGTGTGTGTGTGTGTGTGTGCTTGTGTGTGTGTGAGAGTATGCCCTTCTCTCTGTCCCTGCTGCTGCTGTGCCAGTGTGGAGTCTGCAGCTCGGTCTCTCGCCTGAGGAACAGGGAGCCTGTCAGGTCAGGTCAATGACATCATCCCCAAACTGTCCATCCCAGGGAACATCTGGCTACAGGAGGCGACAGTGTCCCCAGGACCTCAGCCATGGGAGCAGTGGCCCTTTCCAGCAGCCTCTAACTAAGCCCCAGCAGGGTTGACACACCTACAGCTGTCCCGCCCTCAATCTAATTGCCTAATTAAAACAGGCAGGTTCGCTGCCAACGTACAACCCCCCTTCCGCACGTCGCCGCCCACGAGGGGTGAGGAGAGGAATTCCTGATGGTGCAGGACTCGGATGGAAAAAATGAACGGACAGTACCGACTGCATCTGGTTAAGAGGAGAACAATCCGGAAAAGTCCTGTTCTGGCCCTGGGCCAGCTGCTGCAGACTCGGGCCGAGCCGTCCAGAAAAGTGGAGCCACGGCAGAGCTTCCTTTACACGTAATGCATCCCGGCGCTCTCAAACACTGCGAGTCTGTGGGTTTGGACATTGTCCTGGTAACTCAAACTGCCACAAGCGCAGTACTCCCTGAAATCCAGTACAGCGCACACATTTACACCTTTAAAAGGGGAGAAAAATCGCATCGGTGTCACTGACAAAAACATGATACGTACTGTATTCAGGGAGAAAGGCAAGAATGCTGAAAAAGACCCGGTGTTTCCAAGCAAAATAGGCAAGGAGGCATGTGGAAAATGCAAAATGAGATTAATCTCTGCATGCTGCTTGCTTAAAAGCCAAACATGTTCCAGCCAGAAACAGACAGAATGACTAGACTCAGTAGAAAAAAAGCAGTTGCGTTTCAGACAAGCTATGCATTAGGGATCTATTTCCAGAGTGTGTCTGTCACTACATATGCCTGCATGTATCGCACACACATATTCTGGCATTATTCACAAGGAGGAATGTACAGATTCCTTGTGCAAGGATGTCAGATTAAACGCGGCACCGTGGGCTGTGCCCGGTCTGTTCATCCTGATGGTGAGCACGGTGCAGTCGAGGCTGCTGTGTTTCACTGGTGAACACTCCCCGCTTCGCTATGCCCCCTGGCTGATAAATATAGAGAGGGAGCTGGGAGCCGACGTGTCAGATGTGTGAGGCTGAGTCTGGGTACGGGGGCAGCAACGGAACCGCTCCTTTCATGTGCTGTTGTGATCATTAATAATGGGAGGGTGTTAGATTCGTCATCTCGCGGTGGAATGGCAGCATGTGCACCAGCTCTCTCTCCGGCGCGGAGGCACCGGGAGCGCCAGCGAACCCCCGGCCCTCGCGGCGAGCGCGTGCGTGCCACAGGACGCGAAATTCTTTGGGGCCGCCGAAGTTGCACCTTGCTGCCGACCGGCAACTCGCGGATTTGGCATGGGGAACATTCCGGGGTGTTTCCGGCGCGGTCGATGGTTCTGCGGCACGTCGGCTCTCCTCCGCACCCTGGCAGGATGCTGCGACGTCCCCCCTCCCCCCCCTTCGTGCCCCCCACCCCATCTGACAGAAGGCTGACTTAGCACTTAGGGGCGCTAAATCGCCGCAGCACAAAGCTGTCAGGTCACTCTTCAGGATGCAGCACCTACGGCCTGGCACGAGGCTGCAGAGAGCCTGAGAGGGGGTTACAGGTTTCATTCCCAGGTGGGGGACTGCCACTGCACCCCTGCGCAAAGGTTTTGGGTCCGCGTCAGGCCTGAGCCTTCCCCGCCCTCGACCACACACTGCTGGCCTGGCTGCACTGACACATAGGTGCTGCATGTTGTACGTTTACTGTCAGCCACTGAGAACGCCCTGGCTTGTGTAATCCAAAATCCACTGTTGTCAAAATGTCCGCTGGATGCTAATCCCTGAAGTCAAAACTGCGGTTGCACTAGCATGTGGATCCAGGCCAGTGGGGATTAAAGGACAGAGACCTACCCCAGTGGACGGGACACTGAGGTGTACACAGCTGCCTACCTTTCTCAGATCTAGGCCGATATACCACGCTGTGTTGTAGAACAGCCCACCACTGAAACAAACACGACTGCGTACACTGAATGTGCAGGGAATGTCACATCCATGTTAAAACGACATGGTATGGCTTACAGGTGAAGGGAAAGCTGCGAGTCTTTACCATCCTCAGTGAGGTCTTTTCAACTGGGATAGTGACAGCGAGTCTTGGGTCACCAGAGGCAGCACCCTGCCTTACACTACTGTGTAGAGAAGCGCCATTTTGAAAGCTGCTTTCCCCACCCAACCCCCGTCCGAGTCCATGTCAGCTTCTTTTTAAATGAACACTGAGATAAATAAACATGCATCATTCTTTCACAAAAATGGCGCCACAGCAAATTTCCTGCGGCTCAAGACCTGGCCCTAACAGAATTCCATTCTGTGCCCCGCCCCGTCCTGAAACACTGTCACTTCACAAATGTGCAAAGCGCCCTGCCGACAAAACCACATTCTTAAATGAGGGGAAAACACGGCGAGATATTTCCCATGCCAGCGCTAACGAGACACTCCCGCTCCATGTTGTCAGGTTTCCATCACGACCCCTGCAGGGGCGGGGCGAGCCGCCCAGCAGAGCCGCAGAAGCTGGAAACACGCCTTTGCTAGAGTGCGGATCCAGCACAGGTGACGTGCAGGTTCTGGATGAGGCAATGAGGCAGGATATCACAGGAATACAAATGGCATCAAAAAAAGAAAAAAAAACTATGCAGTTACCACGTGACACTTCAATTGCTAAAATGAAGTTTTTAATGAACGTAAATTCTGAAAGATATTTCTAATTCTAAGTGGACCCACACAGCTTTTAGGACTGATATCAGCTACAGTGTGAACAGTGGTACAGTAAACAGCTGTCCAGTATACAGTAATAGCCTTTCTGTTACACCAAAAACAAAAAATAAATACATACAAAAAATGGTTTTGAGGAAAACACGATGAGATATTGAACACCATGAGAACATTTATCACGTTTGTGTCTTAATGTCATAATGAAACAGCTCACATGAGATATGGTTGTATGTCACAAGGTATTTCTTTAGAGCTCGTGTTAGGTGCATTTGACAAAAAACGTATGATCAGAAAGGCTACAGGACTACAGCATTTTTACGTTCGCCTAAAACTGCAGTGAGATTAACGGATATTCGCTTGCGTGCTCCGTCCACAGCATGATGGAATTGAAACTCCATCATGGTTTCAGATGCTAGATGTTGTGTGTGTCTGTGTGTTCCATGTGGACAAGTTCCAAGCTATTGTACATAATATAAAAAGAACATCGTAAGCAGTGGTCAAAACAACGTTGACATCATGGCAACTACCTAAATAATTCGATGTTATAATTTTACGATTTAAATATTTTTTTCGTCCCTCTTATGGTGAGGGCACATCCTCTTGAGGATAACTAAGTACAAATATGAAGCTACTTGTTCATATTTTTCGTTCATTTACATTAAAACTAAGAGTATTGGTCCTGTTGCGTGTTTTTGCTTTGAGGATATATTGAGACCCCTCAACTAAATAAATCTAGTTCCCGCTTTAAGTTTCGCGCTGGGTAGCACGTAACCATCCTGTACACAATCTAGCAGGCGTTCATTCCGTTTCTTCACTACCAGCAGATAAATAGATAGATCTTGTTTCCGATTACATTAAATACTGCATTTGGTAACGTTAACGGTTCGGTAACTAGCCCGCTATTCATCGTTTCATCATTTTGTTAGAGCGAAGGCCAGCGCTTGTGTCGTGGACAGCGGCAGGACAGCAGCAGTGTTATTTCTGCTCCACTGGTCACTGGTGTTCCCATAGTGAGGCTTTAGCAAGCAAGCTAGCGGTGCTCTTTGTAAGCGAACGTTTTGATTTATTAATCGGACAAAACGTAAGCAAGTTCTCTCAGAATCAAAAGTGAAACTAAGCTACGTTACATCTATACTGCCTGCTACATCTCGTTAGCATTAGAATAGGACACAGCGCAAACCAACGACCACGCTATTTTGCTATCCAGCGCTAGGCTATCTAACTCTCTATCTTGAAAACAAAAACAGTGGTCGCCCATTTTGAACTTCTCTTGATTCTCTTGAATGGGGTTACGCGGTCACCGTCACACTAGCTTACTAGCACGCTAGCTAACGTTAGCTAAGTGACAGAAGACACTGAATAGACAGTGCCAGTAAACCCCTCATTATTATTGTAGTGTACACATTTCCTAGCTAACCGTTACGTAGCTACCCTGCGGTAGCCAGCGGTCTGTGACACACACTACCCACTCTAGGCGTAAATACACACAGCTAGGTTATATTTTAGCTCTGTGGTGTTGCGTTACTCACCCAGCTGCCCATCGCTGATGGTAAGCACAATCTGATCCATGAGGAGAGAGCGGAATTCAACATCCTCCTCGGCACATCGCTGTTTTAAAGCCCGGAGAATCTGAACCTGTGGGTACTCCTGGCTGATACGCCGGTCGGTTACAAACCACATCCGGGAGCACATGGTTATTGTATGAAACTTAATTGTACCGACAGAAAATATGACCGAAAATACAGCTGAGAGACTAAGAGAGGTGGCTCAGAGGGAAGGCTGTGAGAGCGCGGGATCCGTGGTCGGGGAACGACGGGAATAACACCGGGACACGCACAACAATGGAGTTGAAATTAACTAGTTAGCTGGCTACCCGACCTGTTTCAAATGCTCCCTCTTGATGTATGCGATCAAGAAAGATCGGTTGTTCACAGATGAAACAGTCGATCCCAGTAGCTTTCCCTAAAATTACGGCCCGTTATTCCCCGTCCATCCGATCCAGGATCCCGCTCAAGTAAAATAAAACTCGTCAATCTGAAACTAGAAGGCAGTCGTGAGAGCCACTGGTTTATAGCTAGCTAGATGGCCAGCTAGCTATTAACAGCTCTCAGCAGGTGCAAATAACTTGCAGCCCTGTTACAGGGCGAACAAAGCTCGTACAATATATTTTAAATCCTGGTTTCGCTAAACGCCGTACCGCCTTCTTGTAAACACTTCAGCCACCTTGGCTGAAAAGCCTAGGAAATCGAGATGACGATGAACGAATTGAAAGCGGCGATTTCGCCTCCCTACGGTTGTCTGGCTTGATTTTACCGGTAGGCAACTATTCTCCTGCTATCCACGGGTGTCGGTGCTGAAAAGATGCACGTTTAACCCTCCGCTATTTCTTCAAGCACGCGCCTCGTTTACAACTCTTACCTCTCCGCGTTCTCGAACAAAGGCAGCCAATGGCAGCTACGGACCTGCTCCCACATCGACCAATCGCAGCGCACCAAAGAAGGTCTGAGGGAGTGTCCGCTGCATCCCCTCGACCAACCGGGATAATGAAGGTGTGGGGGCTCGCGCGGGGCTGCGAGCCAGTGGGGACCATAGACTGTATAAAAATACGCAGGGCACCTGTTAGGACTGCAACCCGCGAGGACGCGCTTGTCGGGGATGCAGTGTCGAAAAGGGGGGTTCGCCACGTGCCCGCGCCTCACCCGAACCGGTTCAGACCGGGCACGGGAGGCTTGGTGAATACCGACGCCTCTGTCTCTATGCTGAAATGACAGAAAAAATAGTACTGGTGCTGGATTTGTCAGGAAGTACGCATCTCAACAAAGCTGTGCATGGTTTGATTTGCGTATGTCAAGTTTAAAGGGTTGGAAACTACAGTATTTTTCCGAGATGCCAAATGGCGTCTCTGCAGTTTCAATTTTTTATTCGTTTTGCTTTAGATTGTGTAACGTCGTTAGTACCATGGCTAATGACATTAGCTAGTAATCTAGCAAGTAATGCTTTCAAATCGAGTTTTTCCGGTAAAATGACGTGTGCTAACTGGAGGGGAAGAATGAATAACTGGCAGCTAGCATTTGTGTTTGTTATAATAAATGGATACGACTTTATACCGAAGTATTGATGGATTGTGGTCACATGGTTAGCTAACGACTGATTTTAAAAGCCGAGAGCTGTTTACATGTATTTTTGCCGACAGCTAGCTAACGTTAGCTTACTAACACCCAGGTTAATGTGCATCGAACTAGCTTGAATACATTTTCATTGTGCGTCACGTCTGAAAGAATAATCATGTGACCACGGGCCTGAAACCATGCGGTCGTGGGTTGACTGACCCACTTCGTCTTTGTTGGTGGGGAAAAGAGAGGCAGATGCTGCGCAGCGTCAACCACGCAGAGCTGAGCTGAGCTGGAATGCGTCTCAGTGCTATTTTCACGACACCGTCATGCTCAAGGCAGCACAAATTAAAAGGCATTCTACGGATTAGTGCTAACTGACTTTACGGTATCACTGGTTGATGAGCCCGATAATTGTTTTTAGTCTGGAAATTGATTCGCTGAACCATGAGGACTAGTTCCTGTTGTACACACCGAACAAGTTAATCTCACAGAATATCTTTAGTATTGGCAGCTAAATATTTAAAAGTTTAAGCGAGTAATTCTAGACGAAAGATGAACGAAATATTGTCGTGTTTGAGCGTTTCTACTGCTAGTGGTTATTGCAGTATTCTGACACTTTCTAAACGTCACTTCTAGTATCCATATACAAACAACAGTGTAGCTATTATAGTAGTCGCATTGCAATCTGGTTGTTCGTGTTTTGACATGCAGTTGTGTGGGTTTTGTACAAAGCATGACTTCCTCTCCTTTTATGTTTGGCACGCCTCTGATTCACATCCGATTGCCTCTTGGGGGGAAATATACTGACATTTCCAATTTAATTTAAGCGTTTTTAATTTCTTACTAAGTAAATTACTTTTTAAAAATGATTTTCATTTGCATCTACACCCAGACATAGCCTTGGATGTAACTCCAGGGCTATTTACATAAGACTTACAAATACACTAAACTGGTTTGTAGCTCTGTTGTAATCAGAGGCACTGATACGGTACACAACTCACAAACCTCAGGCCTTATTTATTCGATAAATATATATATATATATATATGAATAGACTAGAAATCAACATTTTGTTTCTGATTAGGACAAGCCTATTTGTGCCTGATAATTTGAGAAAAGCGTGTTATTTTTCTGATTTTATTACATTACATTACAGGCATTTGGCAGACGCTCTTATCCAGAGCGACGTACAACAAAGTGTATAACCATAACCAGGAACAAGTGTTTCGAAAACCCTAGAGAGAAGTACCGTTCCAAGTGCAGGGAACAACCGCATAGTTCAACTTGGACCCTGAAGGATAAACTGATTAACGCTAACACAAACGAGAACAGCAACAACGCAGTCTATGCATGTCTATGCTGAGCATCTCCCCATTACCTCACACTACCTGCAGGCTGAGCATCTCCCCATTACCTCACACGACCTGCAGGCTGAGCATCTCCCCATTACCTCACACGACCTGCAGGCTGAGCATCTCCCCAGTACCTCACACGACCTGCAGCTGAGCTCTCCCCATTACCTCACACTACCTGCAGGCTGAGCATCTCCCCATTACCTCACACGACCTGCAGGCTGAGCATCTCCCCATTACCTCACACGACCTGCAGGCTGAGCATCTCCCCATTACCTCACACGACCTGCAGGCTGAGCATCTCCCCATTACCTCACACGACCTGCAGGCTGAGCATCTCCCCATTACCTCACCGACCTGCAGGCTGAGCATCTCCCATTACCTCACACGACCTGCAGGCTGAGCATCTCCCCATTACCTCACACGACCTGCAGGCTGAGCATCTCCCCATTAACTCACACGACCTGCAGGCTGAGCATCTCCCCATTACCTCACACGACCTGCAGGCTGAGCATCTCCCCATTACTTCACACGACCTGCAGGCTGAGCACAGACACTGAAGGAATGCGTCTGAAAGACGTAAAGCAGTGTGGTCAGCTCTAGTCCTGGAGCCGCACGGTCGAGCGGGTCTCCCAAATTTCACACAGCGCTCAAATGGGACGGGTGACTGAGCGCTTTACACTGAGCACTCAGATGGGACGGGTGACAGTTTTACACTGAGCACTCAGATGAGATGGGTGACTGAGCGTTTACACTGAGTACTCAGACACACGCCTATAACTCTATGCTTGAAATGTGGTATATATATTGGTGAATGATAATGAAAGCCTTCCCATACTGTGGCCCCCTGACATTGAACCGTTTGAGTATTCAAGTTGTTAACAAGGCAAAGAACACTTGTGATGTCATTTCCTGTTCCCCGTGATTGTATTATGAGTGGAGACCTCACAGCCCTGTCCCCATAGTGTTCTCGTTTGGCCCTGTACTTTGATCAGCCCTGCAGCAGGAGGCTCTGAATGAGGCTCATTTGGAAGACTGATGTCGTTACCTCAGATCCGCCTGTGGCGTTTCCTGGATTTTGTGCTCTACCTGTAGAGCGATGCCCCCCCCCATGGTGACAGCTGTTTCCACAGAGACGCTGGCATTGCAGCCAGCGCTGCAGCAGAACGGCTTTGCAGCTCGTGCAGATGCTGTATCTGACGGGTGTGTTGATCTGGTTGGGCTCTGCACCGAGAAGGCCATCCAGCCCCGGTTCTGAACGGTGACCGTAGAAACAGCTCAGGAGGCAGCTGGTCTGGCCTGGAGCATGGTCACATGACCTCCTCTCTGATGTCAGCACGATGCACCTTTGGGCTGCTGTGTAGCTCACTTAGCAGAAGAGCCAGTTGAGTGAGCACCGTGGACTCAACCCGTGCCAGTGCCCACTGTGGGGTGGGGGGGGGTACAGTCAGTAGGGATGCGGCAGTGTTCAGGGATACAGTCAGTAGGGATGCAGCAGTGTTCAGGGGTACAGTCAGTAGGGATGCAGCAGTGTTCAGGGATACAGTCAGTAGGGATACAGCAGTGTTCAGGGATACAGTCAAATTGATTTTTCTGTCTGCCTTGATTATGGGGACATCTGCAGCTGCTTCTACCCTCAAGCTTTTAGATACTGTCTACCATACAGCTCTTAGATCTATTACTGGTGATACACATCCCTGCATAGTATATAAAAAAGTAGGTTGGGCCTCTCAACAAGGAGAGATCAGCACTGGTTTATGTTAATTTATAAAGCCCTTCTCTGTAAACTCTCGGTCATCACTCTTGGTTTGGAATACTCTAAATCATTAAACATGCTCTCAGGACTGCCTAATGCTCCATGTACCTCAAGTTAACTCTGAACTTGGAACAGCTTTTAAATTCTCTGCCACTCATACCAGGAAGGAACAGCAAAAAAACACTGAAGCTTGGTTCTGTTGTAACACAGGGATATTTTTGATCTTGATCTTGAATCTTGTTCATTTGAATTGTAACCATTTCAACAGATGCCTGTCATTACTCCTCTTCTCTAATGTATTATTATTTTTCTCCTTTTAGTTTTATTGTACCTTGACATCGTTGCAAATGAGGGTCCCACCCTCAATGAGTCACTGAGAAAGTTAACGATCGCAGATAACGATAAAAATTCCATAACTGGGATAGTATCGCATCAGAAAGGTGTAGGCTTGTGTGTGGGTGTGCTGTCACAGGGTTTTTTTTTCTTCTTTTTTTTAAAATCCACAGGCCACAAATTATGTTTAAATTGGTGGCATAGTGGTATGTTGGGTATTTCAGTTTCCACACTAAAGAAACGGAACCAGGATCCAGGAAATTGAACTTTCTCAGCTGTGGTCTCTTCTCTGCCAAAAACCCTCTCTGATTTCTACCAATCAGAATAAAGCAAAGAATACAAAATAAAGGCAGACTAGGAGCAGGACGCTCATCTTAATCTTAAAAATTAATTAATTAATTAAAATTGGCCAGGGCCACTAGTTTATCAATAACAAACATTATTTTATAAAAAAATGAATAACAAAAAGTGAAGGCTGAACCATAGGGCAGAACACAGTACAAGGAAGAGAGGGATAAATACTAAAAGCCTGTAAATGCACAGCCCACTGTTCTGGTCATGTGACTCACCGGAGATCTAGGGAGCTGTCTACATGGTATTCGGTTTGTAGCTTTGTACCTGGAGGTGAACGGAATTCACTCACAGCACTTTCAAGAAACCTGAAAATTAGAACAGACGGACAATTTAAAACATGGCACATCTTATAGTTTTCTCCTATGAATCATGTATCTTCCCTGCAACATTTGTTTGTTTGTAATTTGTTCAGTGTTTTCCCATTTTTGATAATATAACAGTCAAAATGTGTCAAAGAAAACCAACTTAAACAAAATTTATTTAATTTGTGAAATGTAAGGCCTTTTGATAAAGGAATGACATTGTTATTCATGTTACATTACATTACATTACATTATAGGCATTTGGCTGACGCTCTTATCCAGAGCGACTTACAACAGTGTAACCAAACTCAGGATCAAGTCCACTTAAGTCCATTGAACAACATGTAGATAAAAAGCCCCAAAAAGTGTTAACACCCAAAAGCATTTAAACAATCTAAGGCAACTGAAGGACACACAGTTAACTAAGAAACTGTCTTGTAAACAACAGCAAATCAGCATTGTTTCAGAGGGAAACCTCCACCAATCTCTCAACCTCATTGATGCTGAAGATCTAATACATGCGTTCATATTCATACACATACATTACTGCAACACTCCTTTCACCAGCCTCCCATCCAAAACTCTCCATAAAGGCATGTGTGTCCAGAACTCAGCTACCTGGGTACTAACAGACGTCAAAAAATCTGCGCACAGTGCAGCACATACATCACAGCTACTCACCACAACATGTAAAGCTCTTTGTGGTCTTGCTGCGTAATTAATAGCTTAAATTGCTGTATTACAGGCTGGCAAAATTGTGCAGACCATGCAGCCCTCCAGAACCAGTGCTGAGGACAAGTACTGCATAGTAAGTGTAAATTTCCAGGGTGCAAGACAAAACCCCATCTGGGAATTTAACCTTTCAGAAGCAAGTCCCACTTTTTACCTGCTTCCAGATAAATTAACAAGTGAATAAATATAAATACTGCATTCATATTTATGAATTTAGCAGATGCTGTGTTCCATTGATTTAACGACAACAATAATAATTTCTGTATTCACTTATTTATTTTGAAATCTCAAGGAAACTATTCATACATAGGACACGGCCTTATTCAACCCCAGTGCTTAGGCACAAATTCAATCTTATCTGACTGTAGGATCATTTTTACGCATATGGAATCCTTCATTCCTAGAAGTACCTAACTAGTTCTGCACAATGGCAAGATGACGTGCAATTAACGAAACTTGATTAACACGTCGTACAAGATTCAAAAAGCACGTACAGTATGTCGAGTAACTGACAGAAAAACGGAAACAGCAAATACAGGACCATGACAGTACCCCCCCCCCCCCAAGGGATGGCTCCTGACGTCCCAGAAGGCCGACCTGGGGAGGGAGTGAAACAGAGGGTGGGAGCTGGAGACAGGACAGAATTCAGATGGGGTAGGACTCAGGAACAGGGCAGGACAGAAACGGGACTGGGGACTGGGACGAGACAGAAACGGGACTGGGGACTGGGGACTGGGACGAGACAGGGCTCGGGACTGGGACGAGACAGGGCTCGGGACTGGGACGAGACGAGACAGGACTTGGGACAGGACAGGACAGAGGGGGAACCCATTACATTACATTACAGGCATTTAGCAGACGCCCTTATCCAGAGCGACGTAGAACAAGTGCATTAGTTCAAGGTGCAGAGGTGCAAAAGAAACACACTAGAGTGAAGTAAAGATCGTAGTGCCAGAAGTGACCACATAGATCAGGACTCCAACCCTGTAGAGTAACCTGTTCAGCAAACAAACAAACAATCCTGCCAAGTACAAACTAGCACTGAAATCACATTCGCCTAATCAGAATCAGACAAAAACAATCCTGCCAAATAAAAACTAACGTGATCGTATTAGCCTAACTAGGTACATTGAGCTAAACTATAGGCTAGGGAGGGGTGGGGAGAGGTGCAGCCTGAAGAGATGAGTCTTTAGTCTGCGTTTGAAGGTAGTCATATTCTCTGCTGTTCTGACTGCCACGGGGAGGTCATTCCACCAGTGAGGGGCCAGGACAGACAGCAGACGGGAGCGGGAAGTACAGACACGAAGAGGGGAAGGTGCCAAGCGTCCAGAGGTGGCAGAACGGAGGGGTCTGGCTGGTGTGTAGGGTCTGATGATCCTCTGGATGTACCCTGGTGCTGCCTGGTATGCAAGCACCAAGGTCTTAAATTTGATGCGAGCCATAACAGGCAGCCAGTGGTCATACAACGACAATAATTAAGGCTTAAATGTGTATAAAAATAACAAATCAAATATTAATATTTAGACAGAGTAAAGGATTTCAATAGTCAAGGTTTTGTTTTAATACATAAACAATGCATCTATATAGAATTTAATGAGAAATCCAAAACAAGAATTCTCTGTTAAAATTCCTTATAAAAATATAAGAAGGGCATAAAGTACATTTGTAATATAGATGTACAGTTCACCATTTACTCCATAAAGGGAGATGGCAAAGGTGACGAGGCAGGATATGTTGTAGTTGGCATTAGGATTTTGAGTCCAGAAAATAGCCAGACAGCTTATTTTATTTTTATTTAGAAAAGCTATTTTGACATGTAAACATGCCGAGGTTCTGTCCCTACAGTTGACCCTATATATTTCTTCTGCCATACAATGCATGCATGTAAGACTGAAACCTGGAGACAATAAACAGCACATTACTTATCAAATTTTCATCATTCACAGCAATGTTAATATTGTTAGACTTGACAATTTTTGTTTCCAGGTTTCACAAAATTTGTTGTACACATTGCATCTTATAAGCATAGGAAAGTTTAGCAAATTTTGTGAAAATAGGCTTTCGTGAAGTTGCAGCAGTGAATACCAGGGAAACACATTAGCGTTACGTTTCAAAATGACTTGCTTTTCAAATAATCATTTCAAGTGATAATTCAGTTTTCTTTTAAAATGATTTAAAAATGAATGTTGTAATCCCACACATTCTGTACGATGAAAAGATTACTTTGATGAAAAGAACACAAACCAACACCATGTAATGTAACACCTAAATGGAGGGTAATGTTATATGACATTAAAGCTACAAAGATGTATAATAAATGTAATTATTTTTCAATTACTTCTGAACTACATTTGATTTATGTGCCTCTTTGGAGCAATTCATGTTCTCCAATGTTAACGCATTTTAAATGTCTTTCAACATATTCTTACTGCTGAACAGGATAAAACACTAATGGTTCAGCGGTCACAGGAAGAGAAAAGGAAAGGGTTTGAGATCGAAACAGGCAAGAAACACACCACACAGTGGGGAAAATCAAAGCTACACAAAGAATAGTACTTACGGTAAAATTCCAAGAGTAAATAACGGTAACCACCTGGAATGTAAATACTGACCGATATCTTTCATGTTGCACCTGTTTTCTTGCAGCTTATCTTGTAAATGTCACAATTAGTATTGTCACGCTAATATACTTGACAGGACCATTGTCACCTACTGGAATGGCTCCAGAGTAATTATGAATTGAAGTTAAATGAAGTTAAATCCTGCACACAACTGGATGCTACCTTTTGTCTGAAAACAACTACATTATTTTTCAGAGGCCAATAATACAAGAAAATAATGAAAGATGATTTGATGAAGTGACTGACATCTTGGGGAAAAAAATGTCGACAGACTCTCTCATAGAGACAAGGTATTAACATCCACAGATGCTAAAGGTATGTCTGCTGTCTAGAAAAACCTCCATAGCTATATGTAATTTTTCTCAAAAACTATTATAGGACATTTACTGAAGAAATGCTTCTCTACATTGTCTTCACAGAAACAGCATGTCAGGAAAAATATTAGCTAATAATATTATATATAATATATATATGTAATTACATTGTGATATAGGCTCATCTTATAAGTACTGGGCTGTGAAATAACTTTACAAACTGGCAATATATCTTAAGGGGTGATTAAAGATTTTGATTCTCAGCAGAACAAAGTATTCTTATGTAAACAATTAAACAATTGAATAACTGAAGGAAGGAGGGACACAAAAGAGTCTTCAAATGCAATACCTATGGTCAAAATTCTTAGCTGCCTTAAGCAATGCCTTTATATTTTCAGTCTTAAAAAAGACCAAAAACCTTTTTGGGCCAATACTACAAGGCCTGAAAGTGCTATAAAATAATCTTTGGCTGTCCCATCCAAACCTCTCATTCACGAAAACTAAAATGGGACAAAAAAAATCTTTTTGATAAAGTGCAAATATAATCTGGCACATTTTTTAAAACCTGCACAAGGGACTAAACCAACCAAACAAACTGCAATTGGTATTTGGGCTTCTGAAATGGGAGAGAGAGCTAATGGTGTTATGGCAATAGGGGAGGGTGTATTTTTAAATGAGGGAGATCCTTATGGGGATTGTGGGGGACTCCGTTCTCTGTGGGGAACGATGACTCACAAGGTGCTCCACCACCGTGTGTTTGGACATGTGCTTCATAAG
This sequence comes from Anguilla rostrata, assembly GCF_018555375.3. NCBI lineage: Eukaryota > Metazoa > Chordata > Actinopteri > Anguilliformes > Anguillidae > Anguilla > Anguilla rostrata. The sequence goes on along the minus strand of NC_057943.1, from coordinate 11,521,206 downwards.
GTATGTCTCCTGCAAAAAGAGAATGAATCGGCAGTGAACTACCAGCTCAATGAATTCACTTTGCATTTTCAAATGGCAAAACCCCCTCCATTGCTAAGGCAGACACACACATGCACACACACACACACACACACACACACAACTGAAATGACACCTGCACTCATTCAGCTTTGCAATGATTCCTCATTTATGTCACATAACCTACTATAGAAAGAGTAAATTAATGGTGCCCTTTTTTCTGCAACAGCCCTTGTAGGTGTTTACCCCATATACTGGCTGGGCTGAACTTGCATTGTACATAACAAGGTTTGACCAAATTATTACAATGTCTGGCAAATACTTATCCACTGGTTCATACCCTCCCCCATTCCTTCATAGGTTACTTCTGCTTTTGTCTGCTGTTATTTTATTTTTAGACTCCCATGTCCGTCATTCTTTTACTATGTTCCCTTATCGATGGTTGTCCTTTTGTGTCATAACTGAAAAGAGAAAATAGTATGGAAAGGTGGAAAAAGAGTGGAAGAAATTTAGTGACTGAGGCACTCCTACGTAGTAAAATATTCCGTGTTAAATGAACTCTTGCATAGTAAATATGGTACCCATTGGACTTGTGTAGAGTTGAATTAACACTGCAAATCTTACTGTGTGGTTGTGTGAGTGTTCAGGGCTCTATACAGCTGGGTCAGTTACTCCTCAGGGAGCCCTGGGACTCATCACATGAGCAGGAACATCTCATGGCTGCTGATACTGCCCCTGACCGGCAGAACCACATCAATCACAGACTTGGCAGCCACGCCAGAACCCACAGCCAATCACAGAGCAGTGAGGGGGCGGGACTCAAAGCTTGTGAGCTGGCAAACACCGTGGAGGAGGTGAAGGACAATGGCCTTTTCTGGCAAGAGATGCTGTCATCTCCCCTCCAGCTCAGGCCACAATAATTAACGATGAAGCCTATACTTTTGTAAAGGATTTCTCTATTAATTTTCTCTCTGTCTTACTATCCCTTGCTCTATTTTCTGTCTCTCTCTCTGTCTCTTTCTAGCTTCTCTATCTCTCAGCCTCTGTTCTCTGTTCTGCAGTCTGTTGAAAAGCTGGCCAGTATTAAAAGACCAGCTGCAGCTATTCCTGAAAACGACTATGATATTGATGAAAATAGTTTAATGAAAACGAAGACAATAAAAACCTCTGTGGGGCCTGACCTTTTATTGGACTATAGTGAAGGTTCTATTAATAAATGCTAGTATTATGTCATGATTTGCAAAATATACAAATATTCAACCTTGGTAAAACAACAATGCAAATAAAATCATCACTGAGGAGCATGTTGTTCAGGCACTACCTGGCCCAAAGGATGAAAGATAATATTTTATCCTTTGGCAGCTGCACTGCTATTTCAAATGAGTTAATATAGCACAATGTGTCCCAACTCAGCAGTGTTGCCATAGTTTTCATACAATGGCAATATAAAATGCATTTAAAACGTTAGGGGAGTTCAAAATCTGTGTAATCTACTTTATGTGTAATCTACTATATGAGCACACAGTTTTACGAAGTTCAAATACTTTCAAAATTAAGAACATACTATTCGCTGTATTGCTAGATATATTTTACGTCATAGACGCACGCACACTTGATTTTTTTAAAGCGGATGTGTGGCTACGACAAAATTCAGAGCATAGAAATACATGTCAATGATTCAGAGCACCAAGTAGGTGCTTTCAGGTATCACTACAAACGTAGTAGCCTATCATCAATGCCAGTGGTGTGGGTTTACTGAACTCTAGAGAACTTGTGTCTAGCCTAATTATTTAAATTACAATTCGCAATTGTTACTTTAGCTAAAGTTCGAACTTGCAGTTCAATCAAACAGAAAATATGCACATTAAAGAACAAATATTAACCATGTATCGATACGTAGTAAGAAAGTCGCTAATCTACGATACCTCATCATTTCCGCTTTTCTGAGTCACTAACAATGATGGCCTCTGCCACAGTACTGTTTGTCTGCAGTTTAAATTCTATTGCCCTGTAATGTGAGCATGGGCCCACGCGAGGGCAGTGAGAACTCGAAGCTTGAAACTGTATTGTCTAATTTGTCCATGGCCAAAATTTTAATTAGTTGTAACCTGTAGATGTAGCATACTTTTTTCTGATCGTAAAACTTTACTGGTTGAGAGTAGCCATGCGCGCATAACGTCGTCTTGTATCTTTTATTTTTAGATAAATCTTACCTGAAATTACAAATAGATATACGGTACTTCGCAAAAGTCAGAGACCACCCTTTCGTTTATTCCGTTTGCAGTCAAATTAGCCATTTAGTGCAACTTATTACTTTATCAGTGAAATACAATGCAAAAAAAAAACATATATTTAATAGAAAATTACTGCATAATCAAACCTATTAGTATTTGTCCACTTTTTCTTTTCTGCACCCTTCTATCATTTTGTCTTCCATCATTCCAATAAACAAGCAAGTTACAGCTGTGTCCTACAACAAAAGTTGTTACCAAAAGCGTCAATGACGTTATGGCAGAACCCTTTCTTCAAAAGTGACTATGACATTCAATCAATCAAATTTTATTTATATAGCGTATTTTACAACAGTTGTCACAATACGCTTTACAGACAGCCCTAGCCTAAACCCCCACAGGAGCAAGCCTAAGGCAACAGTGGCAAGGAAAAACTCCCTGTGGCAGATGGGGAGAAACCTTGGAAGGAACCAGGCTCAAGGGGGAAACCCATCCTCCTCTGGTCGGCTCAGGGTGCCGACTGGTGACCAGCATGTCAGCCAGTTTATGCAGAAGATATGATAAGTGATGTGGCTCAGATGATGGGTGGGGCCAGGTGGCGGTGATGGGGAACAGCAGGTGGCGGCAGATGTGGGCAGGGTGGAGGCAATGACGAAGGAGGGGCTGGACCGCAGAGGTGGGGGAGACCAGACGACTCTCGAAGCACTCTCGAGGGTTGGGGCAAGAGCCCCGCCGGCAGCGTGGGGAAGAGGGTGGAAACAGCAGTTAAGGGATTTGCAATATACCAGACAGTGAGTAAGTGCCAGTGCTATGTATTGTGGGACGCCGCCAGGAGTAGAATATGGCTGCATATCTACTAGGACAGGGATGGAGAGCCCATGCAGTCATGAGGGGTAGACAACCATACCCGCCTATCAAGAGCCAGCCCATGTAAAGTCGGGTCACAGCTGATTGACAGGTGACAGTAAGGAAAGGATTGCCACCTAGAAAGCTCTATGACTACAGGCTTCTCGCACCCTGTCTCCAGACTATAACTGATTGTAAGCTTGAGCATAGAGGTGCGTTTTTAATCTAGATTTAAATATTGAGACTGTGTCTGACTCCTTTATAAATAATGGAAGCTGGTTCCACAGTAGTGGGGCCCTGTAGGAGAAAGCCCTACCACCTTTTAGGTTCTTGGAAATTCTTGGGACTACCAAGTAGCCTGCGTCTTGAGATCGGAGTGACCTTGTGGGCTTATAAGGTAGGAGCAGGTTCGATATGTACACAGGTGCACGTCCATGCAGAGCTTTAAAAGTCAGGAGCAAAACCTTGAAGTCTATCCTATACTTAATGGGTAGCCAGTGAAGCGACGCTAGTACTGGTGTAATGTGCTCATACTTCTTAGTTCTGCTCAGGATACGAGCAGCTGCATTCTGCACAAGCTGGAGACTCTTTAACGAGTTATTAGGGCAGCCAGAAAGCAGGGCGTTACAGTAGTCTAACCTAGACGTAACAAATGCATGGATCAATTTTTCAGCATCCTCGACTGACAGGAAATGTCTAATTTTAGCTATGTTGCGCAGCTGAAAGAAGGCAATTCTGGATGTGTTTTTTATATGGGTGTCAAAAGATAGATCAGGATCAATGGTGACACCAAGGTCTTTAACGACCATATTAGGTTCAGCCAAACAACCATCACAGTTTAAGGTGAGAGTAGACAATTTCTCCCTTAATATTTTGGGACCTAAAACCAACATTTCAGTCTTGTCTGAATTTAGGAGCAGAAAATTTGAAAGCATCCAAACCTTGATATCTACAATACAGGCCTCTAACCGTGAAAGCGGCAGTGCTTCGCCAGGTTTCATTGAAATATAAATCTGGGTATCGTCCGCATAACAGTGGAACTCTACGCCATGTCCCCGGATAATATTGCCAAGTGGTAGCATATATAGCGAGAAGAGTACTGGTCCTAGTACTGATCCTTGTGGAATACCGTATTTCATTATTGAGGAGCTGGACTCATCTTCTTTTAATTTGACAAACTGTTTCCTGTCACAGGGGTATGAACCAAACCATGCAAGTGCCTGTCCATGAAGTCCAACACAGGCCTGGAGTCTGTCCAGGAGTATTCCATGGTCAATTGTATCAAAAGCTGCACTCAGGTCGAGGAGCACAAGAACCGACACAGAGTTACGGTCGGCTGACAGTAGTAAATCATTTGTAACCTTGATAAGTGCGGTTTCTGTGCTGTGGTGGGGTCTAAACCCAGATTGGAATACCTCATGGATACCGTTAGAGCTAAGGTATGCACTTAGTTGCTTAGCAACAATTTTCTCCAATAATTTTGAAAGAAATGGAAGGTTTGAAATAGGTCTATAATTTTCCAATTTATCGGGTTCTAAGTTTGGTTTCTTCAATAATGGCTTAATGACTGCCACTTTTAGTGACTCAGGTACGTATCCTGTGACTAGGGATGTATTAACGATTTTTAGGATATGCTGGCCTAGTACTGGAAATAGTTCTTTAATCCAGTTTGAAGGAATAGGATCGAGTACACAAGTCGTCGGTTTTGAAGACATAACTAATTCGGATAACTCAATCATGCTAATGGGCATAAAACAGCTCAGTACTGCTGTCTGTAAATCTTCCTGTTGTAACCAGGTGCGGGGCTGTTTATTAGCAAGAACAGGAATAGTGCATGATGGAGACAGTTTGGAAATCTGGTCTCTAATAGCCTCAATTTTCTGATCGAAGAAGTTCATGAAGGCATTGCTGCTAAGGTTGGAAGGATAAGATGAAAACTCTGATGATTGTTTTTTAGTTAATTTATCCACAGTGCTAAATAGGAATTTTGGGTTATGTCTATTTTGTTCAATAAGTTTTGAGAAAAAGGCAGATCTAGCAGAAGCAAGAGCTTGCTTATACTGAAGAAAGCTGTTTTTCCATGCAAGATGAAATACTTCTAGCTTTGTTGATCGCCATTTTCGCTCTAATTTTCTAGTAGACTGCTTCAGGGCCCGGGTGGTATCGTTATACCACGGAGTGTGCTTTTTCTGACTAGGGTTTCTTCTTTTAAGGGGGCAACGGCATCAAGAGTGTTCCTGAGGGTAAAGGTTAGCTGGTTGGTCAATTGGTCCAGATCGGCTTCATCAGCATTTTCATCAGTCTTTTCTTCTATGGAGAGGAATGACTCCGGAAGCATATTTAAAAACTTTGGAATAACCTCAGGGTTTATTGAGCGGCTGTAGTAATATCTAGGCTGTGATACAGGAGGATTTGATGCCTTAATATTGAACGTAATAAGGAAATGATCTGACAGTATAGGGTTATGAGGTGCGATGGTAAGATTTACCACACTAATACCATGTGACAGAACTAAGTCTAAGGTATGGCCACGGTAGTGAGTAGGCTCACAAACATTCTGGACAAAACCAATGGAATCAATAATAGAGGCAAAAGCTGTTCCTAGGGGGGCACCATTTTTATCCACATGTATGTTGAAGTCACCAACAATTATGACCTTATCTGCTGAAATTGCAAGGTGTGATAAAAACTCAGCGAATTCCCTTAAGAAATCAGAATAAGGCCCAGGTGGCCTGTAAACAGACACAAGAAAAAAGGACTGCCGGCTAGCACTTTCATTAGCTAGATCGGGCTGTACACAATTTGTAATAAGAGCTTCAAAAGAGGAGAACATATAGCCATGCTTAGGCGCTAGACTCAATAAGGACTGGTAAATAACTGCAACGCCTCCCCCTCTCCTGATGGACGTGACACCTGAGTACCTATGAAACCCACAGGAGACGCTTCATTAATCGCAACATATTCATCAGGTCTTAGCCAAGTTTCAGTCAGACATAGTACACTCAGATTATGGTCTATTATCAATTCGTTGACAAGATCTGCTTTTGGAGTGAGTGATCTAACATTTAATAGTCCAATTTTTAAGGATGGTTCACTATGAATAATAGCAGCGTGCCGTGTTTTAATGACAATTAAGTTATCCTCATCAATTCCACGGTTAGCTTTATGTTTGGCATAGATGCGTGGAACAGACACAGTCTCAATATAACAGATATCAGATTCTAGTTTAAGAGTATTAATTAAAGGGGCTTTTGAAATACTATTTCTATGAACTAACTCTGAAACGCACCTTGCAGACAGAGGCGTGGGGCCATAAGTCTGGGACACAGGTATAAAGAAACGAGCAGGCAAAAACATAAGGTTAGAAGCCTGCGGCCTGGCCGGTGCCCTGATGGAGTGTCAGGATCTGGCCTTATTAAGACTAGCAGCTATGTTGTTGGATAGGACACGAGAACCTCTCCAGCTCGGGTGGAGTCCGTCTCTCTTCAATAGGCCAGGCCTTCCCCAGAAATCAGGCCAATTGTTAATAAAGCCTATGTCACTAGATGAGCACCACTCCGACAGCCAGAGATTTAGCGAAGATAGCCTACTGTAGACCTCATCGCTCCTACGAGCTGGAAGCGGGCCAGAGCAAATTACTTCCCGACACATCTTTTTTGCCACTGCACACACCGATATAAAATTACTTTTGGTTACCTCCGATTGCCTCAATCGGATGTCGTTTGTGCCGACGTGGATAACAATCCTAGAGTATTTACGTTTACTTTTAGCCAGCACTTTTAAATTTGCCTCAATGTCGGTGGCTCTGGCCCCAGGAATACACTGTACTATGGTCCCTGGTGTCTCTAATCTCACGTTTCTCAAAATACTATCCCCTATGATCAGGGCTTTCTCAGTAGGTGTGTTACTGAGTGGGGAATATCTGTTGGAAACGCGAGTTGGGTGGTGCTCGGCGGCCCTGGGCCGGCAACTATGTTTCTTTGGTACCGTGATAAAATTGTCCTGCAGCGAGGACACTGGCGGCGGAGAAACACTCGCATCTAAACTAGCATCCGGCTCGGGTAAAAGGGAGTCTAAGAAAGTCTCACTCTCCTGGATCTGATACAAAGTCCGGATGCGCGTCTCTAACTCAGTTATTTTCTGTGCCAATTCTAAATTAAGCAGACACTTAGAACAGGTACCATTACTAGTAAAATTAGCAGCAGAGCTAAGACTAACCATGCAGCAAACAATGCAGGGAATGGAAGTCATGATGCGCTCTTACCGTATTTTCTTCAGTTGTTCGCGTCGTTTGGTTTACAATTTACTTTGGCGAGTCAAACAAACAGCGAACCAAACACACCTTAGCTGCCCTGCAGATTTTTTTGTCATGTGCATCTAAAATGGCTAAAGGAGATATTTTCAATGAGATAAAAGATAATTCACCTGCATAGAAAAGGTGAATGTCAAAGGAAAATAAGTGAAATAAAAAGTTTATTTTCACCCTAACCCTAACCCTAACCCAAACAGCAAGATAATGACCCCAATCACACGGCTAAGAAGAAAAAGCTGCTGTTGTTCTCAGAACAATGAATTGGCCATCCCATAGTCCAGGCCTCAACATCATTGAATGTGTTTGGGATTACTTGGATCGAGAAAAGCAGAAAATGCAACCTCTAAGACTGAACTTCGGAGGTGTTTACAAGAAGCATTGAAAAATATCCCTGCAGATTTCTTCGAAAAACTCAAAGCAAGACTCCTGAAAAGAATGGAAGCTGTAATGAAGGCAAAAGGTGGACGCATTAAGTACTGAAAGATTTGATATTCTACACAGTTGTGGAGGTCTTTGTGTCATTTTGTATTAAATATCTGTTTGCTGCGGTATTTTCTGACAATAAAAAATAAATAACTTGCACTTCATGTTTTTTTTTTTCACTGGAAAGTAGATAAAAGACGGCTGGTCTCTGACTTTTGAACCGTTCTGTATATTTACAAAAAAATACAAAAAAGTTAATCTCACTGTTCTGACTACTTTAGTATTCCAGATTTTTACATTACATTACATTACATTACAGGCATTTGGCAGACGCTCTTATCCAGAGCGACGTACAACAAAGTGTATAACCATAACCAGGAACAAGTATGACGAAACCCCTAGAGAGAAGTACCGGTCCAAGTACAGGGAACAACCGCATAGTTCAACTTGGACCCTGATGGTTAAACTGATTAACACTAACAACGAGAACGGCAACAACGCAATCTATGGAAAAATAAAAATAAATAAAAATACAAGTAGTCGTTAAGACAGGCGCATCAACTAAGTAACCTATGAAACAGCTGCCTAGTTACAACCCTAAGTTTAGTCATTTACAGGGGGGAAGGGAGGGATGGAGAGAGGTGCAGCCTGAAGAGGTGGGTCTTCAGTCGTCGTTTGAAATTGTTCACAGTCTCAGCTGTTCTGACCTGATTTCCAATTCATAGTCATTCTTGCCAAATTCATTCCCTTGTTTAACCACTGCACCTTTAACAAGCTGGATGCAGCCATTAAGCTCTCCACGTAAATGAGTATTTCCACACACCAATGCTTCTGCATGGAAACTACAGGAACTCAGAGCCAGAGCTGAGCAGATCAGTGAAACTCCTCTGGATCTCCCCCACCAGACTGCCAGGAGGGTCCAGAAACTACAAACCTGCAACCGAACCAATGTAAATACATGTGTACTCAACTGAGACTTGGAGAAGGCTGAGTAGAACACAATGTCACTTACTGTGTAAATTACAGCATTCGTTGGGAAGTGGTTGTGTCAGTGTGGGAGTTAATTGCATTTTATTCCATATATAACTACCCAACATTTAGAGCAAATTAATGCTCTGCACTTGGGCACAAAATACTGCGCATCAACTTTGAGTATTCTTGAATGTGCTAGATCTGGTTTACGAACAGTGGGGCCTGGCGTTTCAGGAACTCTCATTTACATAATTGCAAAAGAAAGACACCCATTTATTCCCTGCATTAACATCACAGTGATCACAGTTCTGTGAAAGGCGAATGCTTATGTAACTGTGGGAAAATCAACACGGGTAGTCCTGCAATGCATATTATAACATTTCTTGGCATTTTCCATACCTAGCTTTGCCTGGAGCACTTACACTGTCCGTCACCAAACTATTCGATATACCACGTGTGAATTTTCCATCTCTGAAAGCTGCAATATCTCACAAATTGTACATCGTGTTACTCTTTGTCAGATGTGTAATTCATGACAGTGAGAAATAAAAAAGGGTTTTATTTGTTCACCACTTTTTGTGCAGATGTGTAATAGCACAGCATAGAAAAGTGTGATCATTTTGGAACCTGACTGGATTTTACAAGTTGTCTTTAAAGTATTTACCTTAAAATAAAATGTAAAGCACCCAAACTTTATATATAAATCCACCAATTTCCATCCATTTCCCCATGAGATCCCCCATCAAATTTTGCTGATTTGTCTCCCCATAAATGGAAGTACATACACTTGGAGTGGTGTCCTGTCTGTTCCAAGGTTTCAAACATTTTTTTTCCCTCTAGATACATAACAAAACATTCCCTGCCAATTCAAAGACCAGCTTTAGCACCACATGGAGCCTTGGGGGCAACAAGCCAGAGTCACAAGAACTGCAGTATGAGTCATTACACTAATCTCCATTTTGGCTCTATTAATTTTTTTAAAGTCCAATATTATTTCTCAGTAGCTTGCACATTCCTTTAACTGGTAGAAGTAGATAACTAATGACACAGTATACAATGTGTGCTGTAATGTACTTAAGAACATTTTAATGCGCTAAGATTTCAAATTATCATTGAATGAGCATGTTATTGAACCGCATGTACATTGTGTAAATTAGTTGCATTTTAAAAACGGATCCATAACCATTACGCTTTTCAGGCAGAACTACACTATAAGTTGTTCCCCTAATGGTTGAATTGAATTGATTGCATTGTTTATGAATGTACAATTTGTATTTGTAGTATTTAGGGGAGTTATGGACCTAAACTGGCTAAAACTTACTGAGGCTCCCTTAGAATAGGAATGTCATGGAAATGTCATCCTTCCTGACAGGGCGCTATATACAACCGCTATTGTACTAACAGTTTTAAATACTTGGGATAAATTGCGCTGATCACGGAGGGGAGCTGGGTCCTCATACTATTCAGTGAAAATAAATGTAGCATAACAATTTAACCTCTTTTTACAAAAAAAAGAAGACATTTAGAAGTATTAAAAGTCCGACTGAAGTAGTTTTCTTAGTTTAGGAATAAAAGAGTTTATGTACTGTACGACAGCATGGACACTAACATGCACCCAGGGATTCGTACATACAATGAATTGAGCACCATTTTTCAACTACTATTCAAATGAAGAAGCAGCCATTAAAAATGGCTCATTCTGGCAAACTGTCTTGTGACAAATGCTGCAAAAACATTTGCTGTCACCTTGCCCCAAGAAAATATGTAAATGTTTGGAGGAGGTTTGCAGAGAGATGAGTCTCCACAACATCATTACTAACCAAACATAACCAGCTCCGGACTAAAAAACAACTCATTGTGTAAACATGTTCTTACGATGTGTTCAACATTAACACGTGCACAGCATAAACATGTTCTTACGATGCGCTCAACATTAACACCTGCACAGCATAAACATGTTCTTACGATGCGCTCAACATTAACACGTGCACAGCATACTTTCCAGGAACGTGTCATGCTAGAGTTTTATTGTTTGCTGAGAACAGTGTTAATTTGGAGAGTAGTGTGTATATCCAAGTATATTTATGGAAAGAACTGGACTGACAAAGAGAACTCCCAAATGTAATAAATGAAAAAGTACCAGAGGTGGCAGGGGAGTGCATGGAAGACTTCAGTGGAAACAATGTCAATGATACTATGGCATGTTGTATCTGCAGTGTGAAGGTGCCACCATCCCCATGTGTTAATGAGCAGTGAGACAGGGACTGCCTAAACTAGTTACTTTATTATGCCCACAAGCCTACAGCAACTTTCTTTATTTTTTTTGCAGTTAAAACAAAATGAAGAATACACCAAAAACCATCAGTTGTGGTAGGGAGACTCCAGATAAATTATATAACAATAATAAATGTGTGCATTATCAGATCAGCACATTAAAGAGGACAGCATGCCTCTTGTGGAATCTTAATCATTCCCCTCCCGGTGGATCCTGCTGTGATGTGCTATTGTGGCCACATGAGTATGAAAGCCAGTAATTTATTAACCCTGTCAAGCTCAATATAAATTACACCACACCTTAGAAAGAATGTGCCACAATCCCACGTCAAGACATTAATCAACTGGATTAGAGTAACATATATATATAATAAGTATATATAATAAATTAGTTGATACATATTTCTTAATAGGTCAGTTTCAACTAAACTGGGTATACATTTTCCTCCTAAGCAGAATTCTGCTTCACATTTCAGTTAGCAATACAAACTATGTCTGTCTGCTTTCTTTCTGCAGTTCTTTTATAACATATAAAGTCTTCTTGGTGCTAGCAAGCAGCTCTTCGGGCTGTTTTGTACACGCCCCAGGCCATGATTATTGCAGGAGACATTTTTATATCTCCTCCTGTAATTGTAGATGCAAACCCATTGCTTTGCCGGGTCTTCTCCTGCAGTTTGGGAGGGCACACGTTACTGTATGCTTCTTCTGCTTCTTCTCACTTCACAGTCCATCGGCTGAGCTGACACAATCACTACAATATTGACTATGCAACTTCTTCCAGGAGGCCCATTACACAACATACCTGCCGGACTCCAGGGCTGCCAGGGTCCAGATTCAAATCCAGACCATTCACTGTATTCAGTGTTAATTCAACAGTGACAGTGTTTACACAAGTTCACAAGGGAGATATCCTCTATCAGTGAAAAATTTACGATTGTCACAGTTTTTTTTATTTAACACTAATCATTTAGCTGTCTTAGGATGCATCACAACAAGGACATTTTTCTCCTGTGACTTGGAGTAATGAATTTCTTGCCATTGTTCTCATCATGCCCGCGTATGGCTCTTGCAAGAATGACAGTTTTTCTTATATGAGTTCCGTGGAAACCAGACTAGTGTTCGGTCAGAACCCCACTGCGGATGTACGCCAGGAAGTGTCTGAAACAATGACGCTGACTTTCAGGACCTGCACTATTCAGCCTAATCTGAACAGGCCACAGATCGGTATCATTGACCTTAACTTCTGAATTCCACGGTGTGCAGCGTAATCACAGCACTGGAGTGCGGTGGAATTTAGGCTTGCAAGTTGCATCCTGGAATCTGAGTGATAGGACTATATGGCACCAACATTTTGCTACATTTGCACAACATCGTCGACGAGCCAAAATTCTAGAGGGTATGTGCAGAAACGACCGAGAACACGGGACTATAAACGCGCATTACTATACAATACATCTAACCGCGTTTTCACATTTTATCCCACTAGTGGGCACTCGTGTTTCACTTCACACAAAGCCGAGGCGCTGACTTAATTGGAAAGTCGTAGTAAAAAAGTAAAAGTAAACCACCAAGCAAAATGTAAACCCATATCCAAGTACAAGATTAATTAAAAAGCTTTAAATTTATAAATGAATTTCATATTAATTTATATGAGCAATCATTATCAAAACCTCAGTTTTTTAAGTTTTGAAAACAACCATCAAATATTTTTAAGAGTATAGCTGAAGTTATGTAGCCTGCGTCCACACGCGGAATTAACATCTTAATTTATCATTGGATTGATTTGATATAACAATGTAATTTATTTCTGTAAACCCAAACAAAATTGTCCCTTAACCCTTTCAAAACACATTTGGAGTAATACAGTTTTTCACTTGTGTACTCGAGACATGTAGCATTTTTGATTATATGATTTCTGATTTCGAAAAATACCTTGTGCTGACGTTTAAGCGGTGGGGCAGTCGCTGAAATTGAACAACTGAATCTTAAAACTGGGCCTAGTTAACCATGCGTATGTGGATATATTTTATTTGATAGTGCGTAGAATGGAGTGATCTGAGACGTGCTCCGGCTGGGGCTGAAAGTAGTTCCGGGAAGGTTCCCGGATGTTTGCTGTCGAGTGGAGAGCAGACGGGAAAAGGTGTTGAAACCGAGGGACGGTACTGACCGACACACCGGCCAATGTAAAGCAAGTCCAACTCGGGACAAGCAACGAAAGTGCGAACGCCAGGGGGGTAAAGGAGCCCAACCCCCTGGGGAAAGAAGAATTAGGTGGACCACTTGGGACTGTTGTTCCAGCCCGAACCTGGACCGGTCCGTTGATATACCCGGGGGTAAGTAACGTATACCGGGAAAACATGGGGATCTGAGTTGAAGCAAGACCCGGGAAGAGAATGTCTCTCATGGGGCAATGGAATGTACTGGAGCACCGGGGATCGATTTGAACGGACAGGCCATGACAGGTCCCTTCCCTCTCACTTTTGAAATATCAGACAGGGGATACCCCGGGTAGGTGTGTAGACAGCCAGCCAGCTGCACACTTTGTGTCTGACGTTAGCTATCACTTGGACTAGGCTGAAAATGGCATATCGTGCATTTGCTTACCAGGAGCAATAGTTTGCAATGTAATTCCGTGTTTCTGGCATGCCTATTCTGGATAATATATGGAATTTGAAAACGTCCATGCAAGTGTAACTCTGCCCACAGTTAAAAAGCTTGTAGATAAGACACCCAGCGTGTCAAGATGACAGCAGTTTGTTCTGTCTTCCCTGCAAGTTGCAGAACTAGATAGTCAACCAAAAAGTAACGATGGGTTGATTGCTAACTGAGGCTGCTAGCAAGTAGAAGTGGCTAGCAACCCAACTCAGTAGTGACGTTGACTCTGTAACCTTATTTTGCTGTTCAGAGGACTGGCTGGCTGGCTGGCTAGCTAGAAATTGAGACGGATGCTGAAATTTATTCTGAAGCAGTGCCTAAGTTGGTTGCTAGTTAAATTATACCCAGCCTACTTTGAGGTTATGAACAGGCTAGTCAGTCCTGGGATTTTACTAGGTGATTAGAAATATGAATTGAAAAAATTGGCATGTTAACCTTAGCTAGTTAGTTTGCAGATGTTTTATCCTTGAACAAACTTGGCTAGCTAACCAGCCACAATCTGCGTAGGCACTGGTTGGCACTGGTTACTGTTGGGTTAACTCGGTGTACGGTCATGGCTGCAAGTTGGCTGAGTTGGGTAACTTAGTGTTTTTATTTTTCGTGAATATTGTCGGTGGTTTTCCGGAGCATGCGTGCAGAATCCTAAAAGATGCAATGAATGCTGCTTGCTTGGGGTACTGCCATTTAACATTGGCCAGATACCGATCTGAAACGCTTGGCAGCTAGAACAAATGAACCAAACCGTTATTTACATCTTGATAATGTTGGTTGGTTTAACTTTAATAATCGCTAACTAGGCGTTTAGACTAGCGAAATACGTGCCGAGTCTATTTCAACATAGCCGACGACTATACCTGTCAAAGTAGCAGCAGACCATGCAAATTAGCTAACGTTAGATGCAGCAGGCTGGCCGTCTGCAGTACCAACCTGCCCATCGCATTGTCTGGTACTAACGAATATACTTTTGTTTTTGTTTTTTTAAGTGGAGAAGTTTGCAAGCCACCACTAGCAATTATCAATGCAGTTCGAAACATCGGGTAATGTTACTCTAACGTTGTCATTTTACTATCTCAGCTGACTGGTATCTAATACCGTAAAGTTTAGACCAGTTGTACTGCTGGGACATGACGAGTGTCAAAGTTGGGTGATTTTGGTCTTTGGTAGGCTAGACTACATGTCTCTTACTTGGCTAGCTATCTGACTTTTATGTATGAGAATACAGCAATTAAAATCTTGCCAGGGTGGGTTGTGTTGTGGTGAATTCAACTGTTTTGATAATTGTTAACGATACTAGTCAAAAGTTCTGTTCAGTTTGTGCTACTCTGTGGTTGCGGTCCATCCACCTACATAGCGCATACAAACGCTTTTTAAAAAATTATATAGCTAGTTTAAATGTGCCGTTAGTTTGCATTTTTTATTTTGGAGATGTAATGCTACACATCGCTGCGAACATGACTGATTAATTTGTCTGGCTTTGTAACAGTCTGAAGAATAAATACACCAAACCGCGAACCCGCAAGGTCTCAGGTTTTTCAGGTGCGAGTTCAAGGTCATGGTAAGATTTTTCCGGATCCCAGCCTGTTTAATTGCAGTGCTGTTTATCCTTGCATCAAGGAAGCAAAAGCGAAGGGGAGACTGTGGGATAAGCAGTTAGTAACTGTGACATTACTACAATGTGAAATAACATAAATGCATTTAGGCAAGATGTTTTCCAATACACAGATGTCTTATTTGAAAAGGAATATTGAGGAACAGCTCATTTTTTTTGGTATACAGTAATGGGGGGGGGGGGGGGGGCAGTTACGCGTTTTAGTATTTCTGAATAAAACCGCATATGAAAGCACCACGTTCTTTCAGTGAAAATAGATGTAAGCGCTACGAGCTGTCTTAGTGGTTCTTTTTCAAACTTGATCATCAAATGTACAGCAAGAAGAAAATAAAAGTAGGAGTAAAAGGGTTATGGGGCTGCCATAACATTTTTCACTTTATTAGTGAGCTGTGCCTTGGGCAGCTCCTTCCCTGTGTGCTTAGCCTATTTGTCTTTGTTTCAACTGAAACTGTTTGTAGTTAGATTCTTTAAATGTCAAATATGTATTTTAGGCAACTAGATCAGATCTACACTTTGCCATTCACACCTGTGGCTTGTGCTGAGAGCTCGACCTAGCCACTGCTGTTAATTAGCCAGCTTTACATAATTAGCTGCCTGTAATGACGTAAGTGCGCAGCGGATGCGGTAGGCCTTTTGAGCATATGTGTCTTATCTTGGACAGACTTTCTCCCAAATTGCTAATGCGGTAAGAACTGACTCCAAGGCCTCAGCCAACTGCATGTTTTTCGTTCACATATCGCATACACCAGCGTTGGCAGCCTGAGCAGTGCTGAGAATTCACTTTATTTCTGAGGGGAAACGCAAGCTTGAGCTGGTTACTGTAGCCCACCCCTTTCTCCATCGGCAGCAGCCCTCCAGAATCCACAACTGGCGCCAGTAGACCCAGGACAGGATTGGGCTTGGCACTGCGTGATCACGGTGCTGCTAACTTTCCCTGTGTGTCAGTGGCCTTGACATGCTGCAATTTAGGTGACACTGTTTTGAATGTAACCTGTAATTTGCCCACTGTGACATGCCATGCACATACAAGAACATACGGCATGCCGGGGTTGGTGCTGTTCACTGTTAACCATTTCTGAGCTGGGGCGGCAGTGTAGCGTAATAGCTATGGAACTGGTGCCTGGAACTCCAAGGTTCTTGGTTTGATTCCTAGGTGGGGCGCTGCCGTTGCAGCCTTGGGCAACGCACTTAACCTGAATTGCTTCACTAAATGTCCCAAGGCTCTGCACTAGTTTTTTTTTCTAAGGAGCACATATGCTCCTAAGTTGAAAAAAAAAAAAAAACGAGGAGCACACTAATGAAGCCCAATTAGTAGATCTGCTCCAAAATTATTTTCCCAGTTAGCACACATCAGTTATCAGGAGCAAATGATCCTAAAATGGGAGCACTGTAGAACCCCGTGCCCAGCTGTATTAATTGATTGTATGTAAAATGAATGTGTGCACTGTAAGTTGCTCTATTAGCCTAAATGCCAGAAATGTTAAAACGTGTGTGCTGTACATTGTATAAGCACTCACATGGAAAGGTTTATATCTCTTATACTATGACTGTAATTAAAACCCATAGAAATATATATATATTTAGGATTGTATTTTAACTGCAAATCACGTGCAAAACTAGCTAGGTAGCTGCACAAATCCTCTTGCCATTCATTGTTGGAGGGCAACAGCAATAGTTGGGTAGCTAATCCCCAAAAGTTATTCATATTATTCGTTTTATTTACAGCTACTCACCCGGTCACAGAATTGCTTTTTGCATTTTTTAAGCGAGGGAATACTGCGAAGTGTAATGTGACAAATTATTTGCAATGTGCATTAAATAGGAAAAATGAGATTGATTGAGAATCTCTGTCAGTGTACGCTAAAGCATTCTGTCCTGCTCCTGCTCCTGCTCAGACAGGCAGGGCAGACTATGCCACTCTTGGGGCAGGTTACTGGCTGGGATGCTGCCGCTGGAGTGTTGCATCTGGTCTGTGAAGCAGGAGCTGATTGCAGCAAGCCAGCCTGTATTTTTCTAATTGGCTTAAGTGTAGCGCCATCTTTAATGTGAGTAATGTTATCTACCTATCAAAGCAAAGAAAGGTGACTACAAAGTGGCTTGCTTAAGAATAATGTTGTTTTACATACTGTGAAATCAGCGGTGTCTCATTTGAGGCGTACAGTGTTTCAGGCCATATTTCAGTGCGTATCAAAACAAACGTCTGATTCCAAGGACCTGACTGTGTTACTACTGTAGAAAGACGCTTTTGTTGCTAAGTGGTATAGGGTATAGGATATTTGCTGGAATGCTTATGTAACGTTTCTTTTGCAATGGAATTGCATATTTAGCTTTTTCATTACAATTGATGGAGGCAGTAAATTTGCCTCGGGCAATTTCCCTCAGTGCAGGGTATTCAAACTGTAATACTCAGCCCCATCTGTTCATATTAGATGTTTTAATTTTTTTATTTTTACATATGACAAATAAATAAATTGAGTGAAAAAAAAGATTGAGTAGGCACATATCCGACAAGTAATTGATCAATCCATTACTTGTTGTATCCATTCCTACTAAAAATATCAGCTGATGACTACAACTGATTTCAGCTAATCAATGTCTCGATTAAAAACCATGATTATTTAATTTGTTGAATCGGGCGTTTTTGTGCTGGACCACGATGAAAACCTGCACCCACACCAACCCTTTTAATCTAAGACTGGACACTCCTTTGGTAATTGAATGATTAATTGAGCTAATTAGGGCATTGCAATGCATTGGCTGCTTAACAAGTGGCTTCAGAAAGTCTTGCATTTCCTTTGGTGTTGAAGTAGCCTAATGGAAAACAGAAAATTCAGGAAGAATTCATGGCCCTATTTATAAAAAAAGAATTTAAGTTGTTAAATTGTAGCTAACATACTACAATTTATAACTGCAGTGAAGGCTCTTTTCTTTACCGTGCCTGTCGTCCAGTCAGAAGGAAGTGTTATTCCAAGCCATTGTGTGTGTTGTGTGAATTTTAAAGACATTTAGAGGCCACGTATTGTTTTTTGCCATTAGTGTTATGTGATGATATTGAAGAGTCGTGGTCCGTGTTGCTGCCTGGTGAATGTGCAGACGCTGTGGCGCACACAGTGCACGGTTTTTGTGGGAGTGTGTCTTTGGCTGCACGGGCCCGTTGCATGCGTACGAAAGGGTCAGCGCGGCTCATTCTGATTGGCCTTGGTCAGTGGTGCTTGGGAGAAGTTGCTTTGTTTTGCATCATTTTGTTGCTCCTTGTTGCGGTGGTTTCTGCCTCTGCTTCTGCTAATTAATGGGAGATAAACGAGGCAGTTTTTGCCGCTGCTGCCTGCTGTTCTGGAGTACGGACTCGGTTCTCTGAGTGAAGATTCAGACATGCGTATCGAGGAAGCATTAGTCGGATCACAGTGTCGTTCTCATGATGCTGCCCATGCATGACTAGTCTTCAGGGCTCCCATTTTAGGAGTATTCTCTCCTGAAAATTGATGTATGCTAACTGGAATAATAATTTAGGGGCACGTCTTCTAATTGGGATGCATTAGCGTGCTGGTAAATTTTTCAGCTTAGGAGCACATGTGCTCCTTGTAAAAATGTTAGCGTAGGGCCCTGGTATTATTGGGTCTCCTTGCTTCCTGAGTGCTTGGAACAGTTGTGCTCCCATTGATGTGTGGGACCAACATGGCGAGTAGCTGGTCTGTGTGCAGAATCCAGGCGAAGGCGCCTTTGAACTTCTTCACTATAACAATGTAGGAATTTTTGGGAGTCGTATGTCGTAGAGGCTACTGTTTTACGTTGTGGCTTCTTCATGAGATTAAAAGGGCCAAGCAGATGAGATCTAATCAAGGGCCAAAAAAGCGTTCCTGAAGCCATCTGAAACGCCTCTGTTCTCATTTCTTTTACCGTGAAAAAGCTCTTTAACAACATTTTTTTTCTTCAGGTTTTTTCTGAAGTAAAAAAAATGGTTTCTTCATTTTGAATGGAAGGAAATTTTTGGACGACTCCCTTTGTGAACTTTTTACGATCGTCATTGCAGAAACGAGACTCCATTTTACGGTTGACTGAAGCAAAAGGGGGATGTTGTGGAGGAATTTCCAGCGATAGCTGTGGGCTCTTCAGTAGGACGGGATACGCAGCCGGAGAATGAAGAACCTGATTCACTCAGTGCAGTGTAGCCTAATTACAGGCTTTATTATGATCATACCCCCTTGAGTAATATGCACTCTATTGATCACAAGTGTTCTAAATCGGCACATTTATTACAAATGTTCGATCTGTAGGCTCGGAATCCTTGTCCCGTGGTTTAAGAAAGGAAGGAGGACCTAAACAATACACATTGATTCATCGCAAATACATATTTTCATCAGGGTTTGAGTATAGACATATAATCCTATGTGGGAATGTTTTTTCAATCAAAGACTCCCGTGCCCTTATTTGGGCATTCTGCTAATTCCCATCAAGATGAGAGCTGCCTGAACAGATTTTTCCCATTAATATGGGTGCAGGGATTTGTGCACTGGCTTAAATGGTGTTGATTGAGAGTAATTTGGCTTTTTAATTGCTGAACAGCTGCTACAATTTCTGCTGATTGCCCTTTGTAGAAGTTGTCAGTAGATCGTTCATAGACCTTTAAGCACTTCATTAGCATGCATGAGGAGCGACCGGACAAAATGGAATGCGGAGAAGAATGTTCCAAATGTTCTTAATTGTTTGGAATTTAAATTTAAATTAAGAACATATCAATTACTGCCGTCGCAAAATGTATCCCATGTTAAAATGTGAAACGTGGTGCTGCCTTACCCTCGTCTGAGGTGCATATTAATGGCTACGTTTAGAGGAAAACATTTTCAAATTTAAGGTTTTTTTTTGTTATGTCTGGGTTTTTGGGTGGGGGGGGGTTCTTAAGTAAAATCAGCATTTTTGGTGTATAATTTATTTTTTTGTGTATAATTTATTATACAGTTTTAATGCAAAGGAGAGCGAATAGTCCAATTTATATGTATTTTTTCATTTTATTATATGGTCTATGTCACATGGTCTCCCATACTAATATTGGTTTTTAATAGCTTTCGTCATAGGCTTCGTCAGTGTTCAGAGAAGAATATCTATCATTAAAAATGGGAAAGAGATAAACTATGCATGTTAACTTGATGCAAGAAAAAACAGCAGTGCCCCCAACACTCATTTTACATTACGTTTTGCATATTTTAATCATGCATGTATAAATATGTAAATCGCACTGATATTAATTACTTCTTGATCACAGGGAAATTTTGAACACAGTAACACTGTGACAAGAAGAATCACTTATTCCAACCTTAATTAAACAAGTTGCTGATTGCCAGTGTAATGACTTCCCATTCACAAAAGAAAGATATTGTTGTTCACGCTCTCACACTCTTAATATCCATCATTTCTGAGCAGATATGTCTGTCTCTCTCTGTTTTTAAGGTTTTCATTGTGACATTGCGTGGTTTGCAGGAGGTTTAGCTATAGTGTCAGTAAATGTCTCCTTTTCTCTGTTCTTGACAGTTTGCCAAATTGGCATGAGCAGTAGTTCCTCTTCCAGTTGGCCCCCATCTGGACCGGCATGCGCTGCTGGGGAGTATTTGCATGACGTTTACATAGTGTGTGGCCTTGACCACATTCATTTGGATTATTTTAAAATGTGGCTATATAGTTGGCTGAAGGTATGTTTTTGTTTCACCTCGGCCATCTTGTCCTTCAGAGAACTCGTCCTGTTATGGACCGCGATGCTCATTCTTGAGTTTGTTTTCAATTTCATATTTCGCTGGGTGAATAGGCATTCAGGAATATGACTGGATTTTGTGCTTGCTTCTGTTTTGCCAGTATCAATGTGCAGAATTTCCCCTTTTAGATTGTAGTAGCACTCATGATCATGATGTGCACTGCAGTAATCCTTTATAAACTTATTACTCAAACCAGTGCTTTTCTGCATATTTCTTACCGAGTTATGGCACTACAACCTGGCCAGTCACCTGTGATTAAGAACATCATTGTGTGTGCTAGCTACTTGAAGACTGTTTTGATTGATGCCTTAAAAATATAAATGTTACCATAAAAATTCACGTCAGTTAATTCAGTTTATATATTTTTTTAAACATTAGGCAGGGTTATTTTAAAAATGGTTTATTGGATATAGCAGATCTCTTTTATTCTTTAGCCCATCAGCTTTTATTGTGATGGATATTATGTCCTTTGTGACACTGTTTGTAATGCTTTCAATTCACTATACTTGTCTACCATATTTAATTATCAAGCATGTAGGTTTTAATTGTTTTTATGATTCCAATAATTGGCCTCATTGTACCAGTCCTGTTAGACTAGTTACTACCTCATTGTGTGTACTGAATGAGCACTGAATAGTATAATAGGGAAAATATATTGAACTTCACAATAGGTAGCCGACCTATATATGATTGTATCAGAGAGCATTGGACCATTTCTGAGTCGTAAGCAAGCGTTTTCTCCAGCACTGACAAAGAGCCAGGAGGCTCTTCTGTGTGTTGCTTTAGCGTTCCTAAAGTGCACATTTTGGAGAGGCACGCTGGCTTACAGCCTCTGCTTCTGTGCCACTGCCGCTGGGGGGGGGGGGGGGCACCCGGGTCATCTGCAGTAGACATCTGCTGGAGTGAGGTGCGAGAGGAACCGCGTTAGTCCCCTTCCTAAAACGCCCAGGACTGTACTGATGTTGAGTCCCCTCTTTGTTGGGGTTATGCCCGTGAGACCGGGCGTAACTGCCGCTTCGCCGGGCTGTCCTCACACCCCTGTCGGTGCTTCTTTCACACTGGATCTCGCTGCAGTTGGGGCATCGGCTGGTGGTACCCTTTGATGTGTTAATTCCGTCGAGCCGATGGATCTTCCTCCCACTGGGTTTCCCAGGGCGGGTCTGTGCGTCCCTGGCTGCGTGCCATTGGTGGAGCTCCTAACGTATGGGCCCGCGCGGAGCCGCGGCGGGCGGCGGGCGTGACGTAGCGCGGCCTCCGTCTCGCGCGCCGCGATGCTCCGGGGGGAGCCGCCGCACTCCCGCGTAACCGAACCGCCGCTCTCGGCTAGCGCTTCTCCGCCGTCCGTCCGTCCCGCGGGGAGGACTCCGCCGTTTCCGCCTCGTTCGGCGCCCGCGAAGTTGGCAAACAGATTTTTGTAGGAGCGCGGCTCGGCGCAGCCGGAGAAGGGCTTTATCTCACAGACGCAGGACGGGTCCTCCCTGACTGGGGCCGCTAAACGCAGAGGAGCAGCGGGTATGGAGCTGGGGGCCTGCGCTGAGTCTGAGCTCTAATGAGGCTTTCTGCCATTAGCTCTGTGGGCATCAAAGCACGCTTGAAATAGAAATGTCAGTACTTTACCTTTTACATGCGCTGTACATCTAATTAGACTTTGTAGACTTGTGGTTTTATATTTTAAAAAATCAAGTATTTGTTAAGGATTTGCGGGAGAAACCGTACTTTGATATACCAAGAAACACAGACAGCTGATAAAAAAAAGAACCTGATTAAGGTAACATACTCTTATTGCAGTAGGTGTAATGTAGTTGTATGAGTGTATAATGTAGTTATAAGTTTTGCTGAATTAACTGTATGAGACAAGCTTATCACGTTTTTTTCCCAGTAAATCCTACAGAAGACACATTTTGGCTCTCATTAGCTCTTTTCTGTAAAGTAGCTGAGTATGCGGATATTGCTGGCGCCTTCTTCTGAGAACGATTAAATAAACCACTTTGAAATGATGCTCATTGTCAGTTTTTCAGAGTGACAATCTCAAGGACTAACAGCTGACCCGCTCTCCCTCTGGTAACATGATGTCATGCATTGCCGAGGGGCTGTTCTGAGCGGTTAGTGTTTCTCACAGGACTGTAATTGTTTCTGTAAATTGAAATAAATTCCCTTTTTATGTAAAGATGAAAGATTATAGTATCACATTTTTTTTTATCCTCTTGTTTTATTCCCCCCCCCCCCGTACTGTAAATGTACCCACTCCCAGATCAGTGGCTGAGGGTCTGAAGAAATTACAAGAATTTATGGCCAAACCGAAGGAGCAGTGACTGCACATGGGCTGGGGACTCGAGCGTCATTTAAGATCCTGAGATGGCGGAAGGATCCAGGCTTGCAGCTCAAGCATCTTCTGTGGACTCAGGGATAGTCTCAGACTGCCGAATGATCTTGGGTGTTTGGGAGTTTTAATGCAGCCAAAATGATCCATTGGCACTGTGGAGCCTAAAGGAAGAAATTATACAGTCAGCGGCATCTAGTCAGCCTAGTCCAGCTCAGTAGCTAGCTGCTATTTAAGTGGAGTTTGCATTCATGTAACCTCCTCACCTTTCGCTTTCTTGGAAAAAGTGTCGGTCCAATTATAATTGCCTGACAGAAAGTATTTAGTGTTTTGTGGCTCTTAGCCACATACCCATCCTGACTCCTGTTTTTCCTGTTTGTTCGCCTAATTAATAGAATGGGCGTTTAAATCGTTTAATCGTGATTGTAGGGAGCTCCCATTCGCCTGCGCGCGTTTGCGCAGTTGGGCAGCGAGCGGTTTGTGGAGGACAAGACGCAGGCATCCTGTTAAGTGTGCGCGGATGCTGGTTACAGCGCGAGATGCGAGGTCACTGCGCGCGGTTACAGCCGCTGCAGATGCGCAGGCCAGCTGCGCGCGGTTAAGCAGCCGCTGGAGATGCGCAGGTCAGCTGCGCGCGGTTAAGCAGCCGCTGGAGATGCGCAGGTCAGCTGCGCGCGGTTAAGCAGCCGCTGCAGATGGGATTGCTGCCGGTTACAGCGCTGATGCGCAGTAGCGTGCGTGTTAAGCGGCCTCTGGCCCGGCGGTACCGGCGGCAGTGTGCGCGGTGCCCCGCTGCTCTAATGGAGCTCTGCGGCGTCTGCCTCGTTACCGCCAGAGTGCCGGGAGTCCATCCCAACGGCGCTCTCGGCCGAAAGCTCAGATTAAAAGTGGGAATTTGGCAGTGGGGGGGGGGGGCTGAGGTGAGCCCCCAGACTTGTGTTATTACACGCTTGAACTTTTGGAGACAGAATTGCAACAATTACACCCCAGTAACTGGAACTAAACTCCCTGGAACAGGCTTTTCTGTCTTTAAAAAGGTTCGGTTATAATGGAGACCTGGCTGATGAAGCCAGTCTGAGTTTGTGTTTGTTTTGTGGTTGTTCCTCAGGTACGTGTTCATCATTATGGATGCACCGCGTCTGTTGATATGTATTCAGATTTGTATGGTATTAGAAGAAAATGTGCAGATGATAAAACATGACCGGTTGGAGCATCAAACATCCCACCATTGTGTATCTTCACAAGTAGGTTTTGTTGGGTTGGAAGCAGGTCCAGCATGTGTTCAGTTTCAAGCGTTGGACAGGTTTTGCTGAAAAGGTATGCAGCAGTCTCCAGCTCAGCATTGAAGCACCCAAGTTCAGCTCCCTTATTGTTCTCCTAATGCAGACAGACTGACTAGGCCCACTCATCCATAATATTGGACTGTGCAGGAGCCAGCTGCTGGTGTGAACTGCATTAATAATAGTTCTGATATGCTTTGTGTAATCTTGACAAGTGGTATTAATTTTGAAAGCTCTTCTAATCCGTAATTTAACATTATTTAGATGAAGTAATGCAAGCTCATCCATTACTTTTGTCCGAGGGATTTTTTTTTTGTTATTGGTAGATTAACGTCTTCCAAGGTTCTGTATAATCAAGCATTGTTTGGATCTCTGGAAATGACATAACCAAAAAAAAAAAAAAAAGAAGTATTTATTAAATAAACAGATATGCCAGGGCCAAAATCAGACAGCAGTCCATTAAAATTGCGTGTGAGTCTCGCTAACCAAGCTGACCTTATTGATGTGGAGATGCACTCAGCTTTTGCATACCAATTACTCATTTGGAATTCAGTGGCGACCCCTTGGTCAACCCCGTATCTCTGAAAGCCTTTTTAAATTTTCCTCTTGTTAGAGTGATTATTTAAATGACCAGCCGTGAGGTGGAGTGATTAGACCCCTGTTGGTAAATGGACTCCTGGCAAACTCGACGCTCCAGAAGTGCTCTTTCTGCACGGACACGACCCATCCGGTCGGAAATTGGGCAGTCGGGCGGCAGCGATGCAGTCGCCTTACCCGCTGAAGTTATTTGATTGTTTGATTGACAGTTTTTTAGGCGAGGTGTTTTTTTTAAAGAGAACAGTCTTTTTTATTTTTAACAAAAAACTAATGGAAAACAAATTCAGCCGATGGTGATGCAAACATATTCCATGCTAAAGTTTGTCATGTGTTGTACAGATTGAGAAGAAGGGACTACAGCAACATTTTATGACTTATTGCACATAGATATTGTTAAATATGTTTATTTGGATATGTTTATTATTTCAGCTGTCCTTGGTCCAAATAAAAACCAGGGGAGGACAGTTATTCACATGTTCTTTGTTCAGTTCTAGCCTAGATTCAGCTTGCATCTTTTTGGGTTTGCGTATTAGGTTGACCTTCTCAGTAGCAAAAAATGAATAAAAATGGGAGTTTGAAGGTGTTCATTTCTTACTGCGTCATTTCAAACAGAGAGTTTTATTTGAAATTAACCTAAGATGGCCAGAGTCTGAGTAGTGGATGATGAGGTTAAATTCTGGGTCAATTAAAATAATTTTGTGTTTCATACAGAAATGTGAGATTGTTGATAGAGTTTTGTTGCTAGATATTTTACATTCCTAATGCTTAGCTTCCAACTTGGATCTCGCCAGTAGTGAAAATGATCTTTAATGAAAGCTTTTAAAGAATTTAATCAAAGGTTAACTAAAAAGGGCTGTAATTCCTACATGGATTGCCCAACGTGGATGTAAATGCCCTCAAATTAGAACTGACAGTCTGCACTTCAACCTCATATTCACCGTTTCATTTGAAATCCAATGTTCAGGAGCACTGAGCCAAAACTGTCACAAAAAATGCCTCACTGTTCCATTTATTTCCCTGTACCTCTTAGTGCGTGCGTTACATTACGCTCGCAGTCGCTGTGGCCCTTCTTGTTATTCATTTGGCAGCGTGTTTAAATGTATGGCTTACATAAGAGCTCAGGCTGTGGGTGTAGCGCTGCGCTCCTCTGGGACTGAAGCCTGGCAGGACTGCCAGCACCGCACCGCCCTGCGACCCCGGGGTCAGTCCCTCTCCTCTCCGCTCCGCCCCGCCCCGCCCGGGCAGACGGCCCGCGCTCCGACGGCAGTCTGCTCGCCTGATTTCACCCAGCGCCGCGCCAGGGGCCCCGATCAATTTTTATTATCCCTTCTATGCATAACTCCTTTTTTTTAATGCCTTTTTCCACCCCGTGGAGTCCGCCTCTCGTCTTTATCACAGGAAATCTTTATCTGATCATTTTTTAAAATAATTGCTCTGCATACGGGTTTCCTTCCTTTCGACTGAGACGTCAAATGGGGGCACTGTCTTGGTTTACTGTTGTCTTTAAAGATCCCTTGGCAGCGTCTGAAAGAGCAGGGGTGCCAACCCTGGTGTCCTGGTCGCAAATTACATTACGTTCTTTTGGCGGGTGCCCTTACCCACCGTGACTTGCAGTGCAGGAGAAACGTTAGCGCATTCCCCCATGATTAATATGAGCGGTAGTGCCAAACCTGGCTAACAGCTTTCCCAGGGCAGCAAGTAATGATGCAACTTCATCGCTAAAGCGCTAGTTCAAGTTACCCATGCTAAACAACAAGCACGGATTCTGAAAGCGTACAGACTTCACCCCTAACGAGTTTTTTTCGAACGCATTAAACAGAGCTCTGGTCATCAGTCGTTGCTTCCTGTGATGGGGTGCATAATCTATTGCATGCTAGCCCTAACCCCTAACCCCTAACCCTTACTGTACCCACTTTATTTCACCAGGCCGCTGCTGTGATTGTGAATGCAGCCATATTGTTGCCGTTAAAGAACCTTGTCCAAGGACACAGCGGCCCTTGAACAAGGTTCTTCAATCCCCGTGTCCCAATCAAGGTCCCCATTGATCTTCCCACAGACACTCTTTCTGGTGCATAAACGATTCAGTAAAAATGTTTCGGTAAGAATGAAAGAAAGTTACTCCGTCAGGCTTTGCCGGGAGAAAGTGCCTGCGTTCGGCTGCAATCCGGCGCGGACCCGCTGCTCCCGGGCGGGCGGGCGCGAGATGGGAGCCGCTCATCGGTCATTAGCGCCGCGGCGCATCAGAATGCAGATCAGCTGCGCCGCCATTCATCTCCAAGAAAGGCCTCCCTGATTCCAATTTCAGCCTTGTTTAGCCGCGATGCCGCGGGAGGCTGGGAGCCCGCTTCTCCGCGTTAAAGGAGTCTCTTCATGCGCCGGATCAGAGGGGATAATTGCGTTTAAGTGAACCTCATTTGCAACTGGCCGGAGCAATTACAGGAACGGCAGCGGCAGCCTTTCGCGGAGCGGAGAGCCTCTGCCGACGCGCGAGCCGCGTTATTGAATTTCGTATAAAAGCCCGAGATTGACAAGGGGCAGGAGCATTATGAATATCGCAACAATTTACATGTTACATTTTTAATGAGTTTTAACCGTTTCCAATGAGCCGATTTGCATCTAAAGAAACGGTGCAAATTAAAAACAAAAGCAAAAAAAAAAAAAAAACGGTGGGGGGGAAAAAAAGACATGTAAATTGGTCTTTGCTATCAGGTGCAACAAAGCCACAGAATTTCCTTCAAGCAATCACCCCCCTAGGCTTTTGGGAGCTGTTTTATTATTAATATTATTCCAAAGCCAAACTTTTAGGCTTGCTCAGTTGGGTGCTTTAATCTATTTTTGCTGTAAATGAATGAATTTTTAAAGAGGACTTCTGGCTGGGTATCTGGATGTGGGATTGCAGTTGGTGGTCTGTGACGCAGGGCTTGTTCTGTTTCTGCGCCGAGCTCGAATTCATAAACAGAACGCCCGCCCCCCCCCCCCCCCCCCCTCGGGAGCCGGGGTAGGAGAGTACAGAGGCGCTGCGTCTTCATTTTTTATTCATGTAAAAATCAGCCGCTTTAACGTTGCCGTGCTCAGCCTCTCGCTCGGCAAGTTGGGATGGTGGGGAATTTTATTTTATTTATTTATTTCTTGCATTTTTTTCTGTTCTTTTTTTTTTTCGCCGGCGTGGACGGTCAGATATTGAGCAGTTCGTCAGAACGAGTGGCAGAAGCAAAGCGTTGGCATGAATTGATAATGAGTTTTTTTTCCTTGGTATTCTGCTGGAGCTTTTGGTCTCCTACACTTAACTGTGTTCAGATCCATCCGTGTGTTCATCGTGTCTTCTTTTGCCACGCGAATCATCGCCCTGGAGACCTGCGTTCACTGCATGTTCCACTCACAGATCCTGCAGTCTTGTCATATACATTCACCCCAACCAGCTCAAGCAGTACTTTATCCTATTGGATAGGCCTACACTCACCCCAACTAGCCCAAGTAGTACTACATCCTATTAGACATGTTTACATTCACCCCAAGCAGTAGCCCAGCCTATTGGATAGACCTACGTTCAGCTCAAGCAGTACCACATCCTATTGGATAGGCCTACGTTCAGCTCAAGCAGTACCACATCCTATTGGATAGGCCTACATTCAGCTCAAGCAGTACCACATCCTATTGGATAGACCTACAGTCTGCCTAAGCTGTAGCACAGCCTATTGGATAGACCTACAGTCTGCCCAAGCTGTAGCACAGCCTATTGGATAGACCTACAGTCTGCCCAAGCTGTAGCACAGCCTATTGGATAGACCTACAGTCTGCCCAGCTGACACAGCTTGAGATATGCAAGCAGACAGCCTATTGGACAGACCTACAGTCTGCCCAAGCTGTAGCACAGCCTATTGGATAGGCCTACAGTCTGCCCAAGCTGTAGCACAGCCTATTGGACAGACCTACAGTCTGCCCAAGCTGTAGCACAGCCTATTGGATAGACCTGCATTCAGCCCAAGCAGTATGACAGCCTATTGGATAGACCTACAGTCTGCCCAAGCTGTAGCACAGCCTATTGGATAAGCCTACATTCAGCCCAAGCAGTATGACAGCCTATTGGATAGGCCTATATTCAGCCCAAGCAGGCATAAGCAGTACTACAGCCCACTGGGATTCATGTTGAGTTTGGGCCTTCTCCCTTTTTCTGGTCTGTTTCCAGGCTGCTGTCTTGAGAATTCCTTCCTCTACGAAGCACTAGAAGCGAGATTAGTTCAGTTTCGTGCTCGTCGCTGCATTTAGAGAGACGTGTGAACATTTGTCCATAACTCTCACAATTATGTTCAAGTTAAATCTTTGCTGTTAAAAAATGAACACTTGCATTTATTTAAAATCTAAAGGCAAATCCGGGTCGTAGTTTCCATGTGAAACTGAGTGACTGAGCGCTGTGACCTTGTTCTCTGGCTGCAGCAGTTTGCCATGCTGACAGAAAGGCAGCTCCGACATTGTGTTGGAAACGGAGGATTGAAGAAAAGGGACGGGAGCCGGAATGATGCTGCGGACAATGACATGCCCTGCTGCACGTGTTGGCGCGAGCACAGCACGGCCCCACACAGTGCTGTAGCTAATGCTCTGAGCGTTGGGGAGCGCATAAGCCTAAGCCCGAACGGCAGCTGGCAGCTCCTGTGACATCACTGGATCGTTAGTGCACTCTTTGCAGTCGATCGCCCTTTCCCCCCGAGTGCAGTCGTCCGACGGTGTGAACGCACCAGGAACGCGTCGCCGATCCCTCGCGCTGTTTCGTCGCGCTCGCTGGCTCACTGCGCATTTAAATGATCGGAGGCCTGCTTGTGCAGAAGGAAGGAGTCGTTCCCGGGCTCCGGTTTCAGACGGGATGAACGATGGACCTCCGGCGACACGGTGGAGGGCCGGGATCGCTAATGACCCATCAGGCTAACGCTGCCGTCGGGCTCACGGGCTCGGTGTCTGAGTGACAGTACGCACTGCACGGGGAATGACTTCATACTTATCCATATCGTGCATCATATGAAGTAATGGGTTTAGATCAGTGGCCCTCTCGTCTGCCCAGGAATGCCAGTGGCACAGTTATGTGGCTTGTCTCTACTGGCCGTGGGGCCTCAGTCAAATGCTGCAAGGAGTTCATTTATTTATCAAAGTGGATTGAGCATCAGGCCTGTATTAGGACCTGGTTTCCCTAGTTACTTTTCCTATGCTTCACGATGTGCTTAATGAGTCATACTCTCTCATAAAATATGTCTTGGGAATTAACTCATGTTGGAAACCAGCTGTCCTTCATCTGTGGCATAAAAAAAAACTTGCAGAATTTATTTGGCTGAAAATCTTTACTCTGGATTTTTTCCCCCCATCCCATGGTCCCTGTTGAATTGAAGCCTGGATTTATAATTCTCAATGCCTTAAGAGGTGTGCGGGCTGTAAACAGAAGCAAGGCTTTTACTAAGCTTGCTCAGATCAAATAATGTTTTGATGCTATTTTATATCAATTTTAATTATGATTGCTTGAGTGTTCTGTGTGCTCTGCTGGTGCAGAAAAAGACTCCGAAATTCATTGTCTCAATAACAGAGAAATGATCAATTAGGCTGCTCTGTTTTTAGTGCACTGTGTGTATGGGGAGATGGGGGAGGGTTGACTTGAGCTGGAACACGTATCCCAGAGGTTCACAATCGCATTAGCTTTGCCATAAGGGCTTTGCTTCATAGGCTTTCTCCACGGCACTCTGATCGGTGGTTAAAATGCAGTGATTGTGCTCATTTTGCTTGTCCTTGGCTGCATCGTTCGTACCCTGCCTCTGCTTGTGTTTAAAGATGTAGGTCTGACCACATGCAGGGCGTGCGTTTCATAATCAGCTCATTCTGTTGTGTTTGAGTTTGCAGGCGTGATGTTCCTCAGAAACCTAGCTCGACGTTGCGCAGAAATGTAGCTTAGCTTGGTCAGCAGGGGTCCCATTGTTCTGCTCTGTCTCGTCGACGTCTCTCTGCGTCGCCATTTTGGGCCGGGCGCCGTTTCCCCTGTCTTCCCCTCCGTGAGCCAACTGCAGAGCGGCAGTCGGAGGGGATGTGGGTGGTGCTCAGATGTGGCAGTTGCGACAGTGTAGGGAAATTCTTCAGTATTGAAACAACATCTCATGTGTGAGTCACCCGCGAAAGTGTGTCTGAAGTGGTGCTCCTGGATGCAGCCGTTAATAAGGGCTGAGCAGTTAGCAAATGAACAGCGGAGTCCGGCAGAACTCACCGGACATCCCTCTTTACAGGACTGCGGAGTAGGGCTGTGAACCTCAGGCTTCACCACGATGGGATACCATTTCAATTCTTGAGGCTGCGCTTCCCTATTTGGCAATATCGCAAAGTTTACTATGGTGCATTATAAAACAAACCGATGCAGGGAGAGGCAATCAATACATATGTTCCTGTTTACGCAGTCCGGTTGCAACGTACACATACAACCGAAATGAGGCTGAGATTGGGAAAAAAAAAAAAACGTATTGCCGTCACGTTTAATGGAAGGGAAAAGGGCAGTGGAGTGAGATATGATGATGTAGAGTCAGAAGCGTAAACAGTGATATTGACAGTGTTGCTACAGCCGTAAGATTATGGACATTTAAATAAGTATTTTGCTATGATTCATAACGGTGCAGATCGATCTTTGCGTGCTGTATTGATTGGACTGGATCATTGCCCTTCTAACTGATACCTCAGTCCGGATCAGTGTATCATTACACCCCACCTACTATGCCTGTGTCCTTTGGCCCAGTGGCCAACTTCCTCCTCTTGCCTTGACAGCTGTGAACTGTTTACTGGTTCACGTGAGATAGCTCAGCGGTGACTGGAAGTGTTGGGCGCTTTGTTCTAGGAATTCTGTCTGAACTCTTGTTATTTTTCGCGTGTTATTCCTGAAGTGCGTCCAGCCCTTCTCCCATCCTGACGGCAGTGCGCCAGTCGCCCTCCCAGCCCTGTTGATCTCCAGTACTGTGGCAGGGCAGCGGCTCTGTGTTCGGTTCTCTGTGCGGGGAGGGCTTCCTCCCTTCGCCAAGGCGCACGTGGGTTTGAGAGCATTTGAGCACATGGTAGCTAATCACCTTTTTGTATTACTCTGTGGGTAACCCCCCTCCCCCGTCCAAAAAAAAAAAAAAGATATTTTTTTTTCTTTTTTCAGTATTGGCCTAGATGAGAAGTTTCAATTTGAAGAGCAGAGCTTGTAGCTTCAAAAAAAAGAAAGAACAAGTACTTTAAAAAAGGCCTACGTTTCTGTGGAGTATTGACGGGGAGATCGATAAATGAGACTGAGTGGTGATGCACGGTTCGCGTTGGGCTGCGCGGTGTGTGGTGGCCTGCGTTGGCAGCCGGTCGGAGCCCGTGCGGTCCCAGGGCCTGTGTCCTGGCATTCTGCGGTGCATCCTGGGACAGGGGCTGAGGCTGTACCCCTGCTTTCAGTCCTGGGACAGAGGCTGAGGCTGTACCCCTGCTTTCAGTCCTGGGACAGAGGCTGAGGCTGTCCCCTCCTTCAGTCCTGGGTTGAGGCTGAGCTGTACCCCTGACTTTGGTCCTGGGACAGAGGCGAGCTGTACTCCATCTTTCAGTCTGTGGACAGATGGCGTAGGCTGGTACCGGTCCTGCCTTGTAGTGCCTGGGCACAGAGCGGCGTCCAGGCTGTGCCTGCTTTCAGTCCTGGGACAGAGGCTGAGGCTGTACCCCTGCTTTCAGTCCTGGGACAGAGGCTGAGGCTGTACCCCTGCTTTCAGTCCTGGGACAGAGGCTGAGGCTGTACCCCTGCTTTCAGTCCTGGGACAGAGGCTGAGGCTCGAGTACAGCTTTTGGACACATGTCCTCCATTTTGAATCGCAGTGTTTGAGAAGATTGGCTCTGTCTCTAAGGAGTCTCCTCTGAAACCCAATAAATTTTGGCCACTTTACATATTTTCGTGGGATGAGATTCCGTTCGTGATTCAGAAAATCCCTGATAGAAGCCAAGAGTTTTTTTTTCAATGTTTTTTTTAACTTTTTCACAAGATTGAGCTCTTCGGTGAAGCTGGGCGAATACTGCTATCAGCAGTGCAGTTTCCAGCATGGTGAGTGATGGCTCTCTTCCCCCGAATCTGCTCTGAATCTGTCAGAGAACGCGTGGGGCCAGCTGAAGGGAGCTCACGCTGCCCACCTCTGATGTGTGCTCTTTACAGATTTCTGGGGGAGGATGGTATTGAATTTAGCTTGGAACCTTTTTTTTTTTTTTGTAGAGTGTAGCCTTGCCGGGAAACTGGCACATCCAAACCAATAACCAGCAGCTCAGTGCAGTCTAGTCTGTTTGATGACCGAAGAAGGCGCAAGGTTCAGTATTCTATTGATTTAACCACAGGGTGGAATAATTGTTTAATGGCGTTGCAGAATGAATCCTTTCAGCACTTTAGCAACAGGTTTAGCACAAGGCTTAATCGCCCCCCAATGGACGGACTGGCTCAGCGCTGCTCTGTTCATGGAGTTATGGGGGGACTGGGAGGCTCGGCTAGCGCGTAGCCTGGGGGGTGTTGTGTGCGTCTGTCCTGCTACAGGATGTCCTGGTGGAAGGGGCTTTAGGATGGGTGGCCCCCCTGTGGCTGCCTGGGCCTCTGGCCCCCCCCGTAGAGACCCCCCCCCCCCCAGGTTTTGGCTGTGTGCGGGGGCGCTCCCTGCTCCATCCTCACAGGAGAGGAACAGGCCAGCCAAAGCCCTGCAGGCCTGGCTCAGTCCGCTCCAGGCAGTCTGAAAAATTGGCCTGCTTTCCGCTGCCACTTGTGGATTTTAAACTAAATTCCGACATTATATTACCTGAATGCTAAAATGCTGAGACACTTTCCATTTATCAATTCAGATTAGATTCCGTTGTGTTTAGAAACGAGTCCAGTGAACTCGAAATGAGAATTGGAAAATAGTGAGGGATGCACAGAAGTCTTGGCTATAGCATTGAAAAATGTCCTGGGTTAAGTTTTCACCTGTCAGGGAGAAGAAACTCCATTTAAAACTGCACATTTCAAACAGTGCTTATATAACTTATTCTGTTTCAGATTAATATGGTTGCCAAATATACTGAATTCTTACAGGTGCAAAATGTAAGGTTTTTGGCACTCGACTGTATAAGAAATGCGAGTACGTGTTTTCGAACAGCACAGACATTTTTATTGGCTGATGCTCCTGATCATTGGTTTTCATTGACTGATGTGTTTCTCTTGAGAGCTAGCAGTTCCATGGCAGTGCCCAGAACAGCCTGTCCCATCACAATGCTGGCCTCTCAGAGGACAGCCTGCTAGTGTGTACAACACGCAAACTCGTACACGCGAAGCAGTTCCACACTTCGGACACGCAACACGACAACGCACGTGACAACACAGCGGCCTCCTTACTCTACACGACCTCCGCACGTATTCAGCAAATAAGCAACCTAAACTCCAAGCCAAAAGACTTATTTCCAAAATTAATTTTCTTCTGGATGGCCGGTTCCACTGCCAACCTGGCTGGTTTTTACTCTAAACGAAATTCAGAAGGGTCGACGGCCATTTTGTTTTGTACATTCAGGCCCTTCTCCCTGCGAGCAATGGCTTCCTGTTCTGTGCTTATAAAGGGAGCGGCATGCCTTCAGCAGCTAGAGGACAGGTGTGCTTACGCATGCAGGGAGATTCATCTCTAGCTGCAGTGAACAGGAGCCGCTATCGAGTGACGTCTCTTCTGCGCGGCTTTTTCCGCCAACACCTCTGTTGTGGTGCGCCATGACACAAAAAGTTCTTGAAACCTCTGTCCTTTTTTTTTTTTTTTTTTTTTAATAGAAAGGTTGAAAGCTCCTTTGGAGAACTCTGAAGATGAAAATTGCCCCTTCAGGGTGGCTGTGCTATTGTGTGCGTAAGAACACTCTTTCACTTCTTCAGTGTGGTAACACGCGAAAGTACAAGTGGGGAAAACTGGGGCGATTACCACAGGGGGGCTGAGCATGGGCTCATATTTTTTTATTCTTTGTTTTTTTTGCACAGATGAGCTGGGTTTCCTGAGCAGGCAGCAGCACGGCTCTGATCGCTGGTAATTGAAGTTTCTATTTATTTTTTTATTTCTTTATTTCTTTATTTAGGTCTTTTTTTCAGGCGAGTCGCCTGCCATTGTGACTCAAAGTAATTCCTCAGTGAACTTGGCTTTTGGCCCCCCCCGTCCCTCTCGGTCTGGGCTCTTATTACTGCGAGGAGTGACAGCTCTCGGTGAGACAGACGCCCCCTCCTGACACGCTGACGGCCCCGAGCGGCAGTCTGCTGGAAACCCCCCGGCCCGGCGCTCTCCGGGGTGTGCGTTTAGTCATTTATTCTGCTTCTTCTAAAAATATTTTGATGCCTTCACTTCCCGGCCGCTTTCACTCTCCCTATTAAAATGCGGAAGCGTGAGCCTCTGTGGGTCTGAAAGCCTGTCGTTCAGCGGGGGGGCGAGGGGGGGGGGAGTGAGTGCCGCTCTTTCAGCCGAGCGCCGCGGTTTAATGGGTAAATGCGCTCAATCAGCCGCCGTCGCGCGGCCCCTCTGAAAGGGTGACCGCACACGCCCGGTTATTAGCGCGCCGCGAGCCAGCGACCGACGCCGCTCGCTAAATTGCTTATTTCGCTCTCTTTTGTGGGACTTCAAATGAGTTGGGGAGGACGTTCAGACGAAAGTGGCGGGCGTCGGGCGATGAGCGCCTGGAAAGAAAGCGGGGGACTCTTTATGGTGCTGTCGTTAATCGTCTTGAAGTAGTTAAAATCTGATTATCCCCCTAAAAAAAAAAAAAATAAATCCTCTTTTTTTGTGCCTCGGCTTGAGAGAGGACATTTTGGAGCTTCTTCTCCCGGTCTAGTTTTCAGTTACGCAGTCTCTGTCTGACCTCATAAGGAACGTGGCTGCGTAACGGTGCTCACAGGCCCCGTGGCTGGAGCGCTGGCTGTGTGTAAAAGAGTGAAAAACGGCTGGACAGACCTAACGGAGCCCTCGTGCCATTCTCCGAGCGCTGAGCGCTGATTTCCCTGGACGCAGCGGGGCGGCTCGGAGAAGAGGCCGGGAATCCTGGGACGTCCGCAGCCCGCGGGAGGAATTCCCCGCAGGTCCAGCCGTCTCCTCCCAGCGAGGAAGTGTGCGGTATCGCGGCAGGCTTACGGCCGCCGTCTGAAAACTCCTCCCTCATTCCACAGTCTGTCTGTGGGAAGTCTCTTTGCGAAGGCTTGGAAAGCTGTCCTTTAAAGTGCTGTGTGGGCCCATTGTGGGTGTGCGCTGCACAGGTCAGGATGAGCATGGGAAAGGGATGTTCGGTTTGATCTGGGTGAAAAGCCCTTCCTCCTGCCTGCCTCTGGCGGGACGGCCTGCTCGTGTGGGGAAGCTGTGCTGTGCGTGCTGCCCGCGTCCCTGTGGAAGCGCTGTGGACTGGGGGGCCTGTCCATGCAGATCTCACAATACCCAGCGCCCAGCAGGTCCTGATTCACATTGCAGATCAGAGGCTTGCACCAGCAGCCCTCAGTTCTGAGTGACTCACGCAGCCTGGCGCATGCCAAACGACACATGATTTTCGCCAAGTGAGTCATCCGTAACCGAAAAAAATAGATGCTGTAGAAAGCCATGAAATAAGTAAGAAGGTTTAACTGTCATATTCCTGTCTGTGAGGGTTGCCATTAATGGTGGAAGGAAGAGGACCAAAAAAAAACGTGTTGACAGCATCGATGTTTTTTTTGTTTGTTTTTTTTTGGTGATCTCCCATCATAAAATTGAAATAGGACAGCAGTAAAAACTTAAGACCACTGTAATTCTTGACGAATGATTCTGCGTTTGAAAAAGGTGAAGGAAGCTGAGTTTTCGTTAGTGGCGCGTTTAACGGGTGCTGAAAAACAGCACAACACCCCCTCCCATTCCACGCAGAAGAGCGGAGTTGTGACCCCGCGCTGACCCCGCATCGCTGGCTCCTGCTCTGGAGCGGTGTGCCGCTCCCTCTCTGCTCATTTCTCAGATCGTTTTTTGGGGCGGCTTCGCTCAGCCTCAGGAACTCGTGCTGCCGCACGTAGCCGCGGCGCTCTTTAGCGTGTTCTCTTGATGTAATGAGACTGGACTGTGAACCACAGCAGGGCTGAGCCACAGCCGCTGACCTTCTGACTGCTCTCAAAGGGCCCGGGCAACTGTCTGTCTCCCGAAATAACACCCGGCTTCACTACATGGAGGAAAGATTTTTATTTCTCATTATCTGGCCCTGCAATGTAATTTCACCCGTCACATCTTGATTCTTCTTTTGTTTCATGTCTTCTTTTTAGTGTTTTGTGTGCTTCTGTTAGTTTTTGTACTTTTATGCTGTTCATGAGTATTTCTCTCTGAAACGCTTTTCAGTTCCACCCGAAAGTCCTCATTTGGCGTGTTCCATCTAATCCTCTGTGTAATTGGCGTACACTGTATTTCATGTGTCAAAACCAAATCTTTCATCTAATATCTGTCATTGGGATATAACTTTACTTCTTATCATTTATAGAGAAATGAAACCCTAATTTACCATTTATGTATTTGATTGATAACTTCCCTGATATTTTAAAAGAAGCATATTTTACCAAGTTGCAGTCTGTAGGCATATCTTTGTTATCTTGCATCCAACACACCTTTCTGGCAGCTGCAGTGACAGTAAATACATTGTGCGGCCATTTTGTTTTAAGGTCAGCAGACGGATTTCTAGCGGTGCACAAACTGTGGGTGGCGGGAGGTATGTGTTGGGTCACGCATTCATTATGAGTCACCCTGCATTTGCACCACACACGGCACTACTGCGACCCTCTCAACGGAAGACATTTATTTTCAGCGGTGAGAAAGGCGACCCACGCAATTCCTTCTGCTCTCTGCGCTTGATAGCGCCAATTAGCTAAACTGCTTATTATAATTGTCCTCGATGGTCTTGCTTGGCTCGCAAGTTTTCGTTCAGGCCAGCGGTGCACAAACTATGGGTTCGACCAGCCAGACTTGGGTCACGGGGGGATGTGTGTTTGGTCAGGGTGTCCTGTAGGCTTCAGCGACGTTGCTTTGAGCACTTTACTCACACTGTGTTTACACAGGTGCGTTTTTATGCCTCCGCGACGGCGCAGCCTTGGACGGAGGCATTGTGTTTTCGGGTTGCCCGTCCGTCCGTCCGTCCGCCCGTCCGCCCCGATTGTCGTGAACGCGATATCTCAGGAACGCGGATTAGATTTTGGTGGTCAAAGGTCAAAGGTCAAGGTCACTGTGACCTCACGTCCGTCCTATTCTTGTGAATGCGATATCTCAGGAACGCCTTGAGGGAATTTCTTCAAATTTGGCACAAGCATCCTCTTGGACTCAAGGATGAATTGATTAGATTTTGGTGGGAAAAAGTCAAAGGTCAAGGTCACTGTGACCTCACAAAACACGTTTTTGGCCATGACTCAAGAATTCATACGCTAATTATGACAAAGTTTCACACAAATGTCTAATAGGATTAAATGATGAAGTGATGACATTTTATATCCAAACTAGCTACTGGTTGGCAGAGGCATACGACCGCGAGGCGGTATTTCTAGTTTTATTTGGTTTGGCTGTAGCCGTAAAACCATGACAGAAGCAGAAACGCCGGTCGGTAGAACCCACAGCCGGGACGGCGGCGTGGCGGAGGTGAGGGCGGAACCCCGGCGGCGTTTCGTTTCCAGGTGGGAATGTGTTTATGCGCGCCGACCTCACGCTCAGAAGCAGCGCGCCCGTCAGCCACGTCGGCGCGGATTCCAGACGCGACTGTTATTTCTCCACGCCGATAAGAATCTTCTGGCAGAAGAGAAGGCTGCTGTTATTATTCCCGGTGCGTTTAGGCGGGTTGGCCTTTCTGATGGAGATGTGCCTGATGTGTATCTTCTCGTGCTCCGCTTCGCAGCGACTCGCCAGTATTTTGTG
This sequence comes from Anguilla rostrata, assembly GCF_018555375.3. Classification (NCBI taxonomy): domain Eukaryota; kingdom Metazoa; phylum Chordata; class Actinopteri; order Anguilliformes; family Anguillidae; genus Anguilla; species Anguilla rostrata. The sequence goes on along the minus strand of NC_057943.1, from coordinate 11,482,030 downwards.
CCTCGCTGGCGCTGTGAGGAGCGCCTCCTATTTGTTTGATCGGTTCTTGCATAAATATTCATCGCTGCAGTTTTTGCGTTAGCAGACTTGTCGCAGGGAAGGAAATGTAAATAGCTATCTCCTCTGATAACCCAGCGCCAGAACCGTGCGAGATGGCAATCAAGCACTTATTTCACTAAACTGATGTTGTACAAATTTGATTATCTCACGAAATTGCCCGTGGATACCTCAGTGTTTGGCATTCGTTTCTCATGTTTTTTTTTTTTTTTTTTACCTGTATGTTTTTCAGGGGTGCTTTTCGTTTTTTTGACGGAGAGAGAGTCACTCTGAGATTAGATGCTCCAGGGCTCTGTCTTGGCCCCTTTAAGAGGACTGCGCTCGCTGGCCATTCCGCGTCGCAGACTTTGTGCGAAGCTTTCGCCGTCAAATTAGCGAAGCTCGGCGAAGGAATGCAATGGGATTCGTGCTCCATGCTCTCTCGTACTGTTCTGTGGCGCATACACATGCAAATCCGAGGTGCGGGAGAACAAGAGTTTTTTTTCTTGTGGGTGGGTGGGGTGGGGGGGGGTGCACAGGCTCTATTTGCAGAGAATGTAAAGTGCACAGAGGAGGGGAGGTGTGGGTGTACGGGGGTATCGTCTGCTGGGGAGGCGGCTTCCCTCCGTGTTCACGGGCCGGTAGTCCCAGGGAAGGCGCGGAGGTGCTGCCCAATGGCGCTGAAACAAAATATTAATTAGGTTAGTGAAACCTGACTTGCGCCGCGCGTGGCTACTGGGCCGGCACTCTCGGGGAAAGCGGCAAATGGTTTTGGTAATTACTTTCTGACTCCATTTAAATGGATTATGGGGAACGCGGTGCTTAAAGTCGTCTAATGGAGCTTTTGAAGTTGAAAATCTGTTGGCTACCTGGCATCGCTTGCCACCTCCCCTCCCTTGGGCACGACTGGATTAATGTTTCTGGAGCCCACATTCAGAAAAATGTATACATAAATACATTGTGCAAGGTTATTAAAAAAACAAGTGTAATTCATGTTGATATCAGATTGTTCCTTCTCTTTTCTTGTCAGGGAGTTGTCGAATTCTGTCTACAGTGGTTGATATAGGCTACGTGGCGCATGCTGCATTATAAACTGAATAAGCTTCATACCGAATTAGCGGATCAAGCACGTAATGGTGTTGAACATGTTGACTACAATGTTGACTGTGCCAATTGAACTGTGAAAATCACTGTCAGTCACTGTCACTTTAATGTTCATTTGCCCGCAGTAATCTTAAATTAAAATATTCTCAGCGAGCTAGCTACTGAAATGATTGTCACTGAATGATTGGATGTGGACATTTTTTTTGCATTGTAGGGCTTATAAACCAATCTTATTTCATCAACGTTTAGGCTAAATGTGGACAGTTATAATTTACTATACACAAAATCCTTCCATAATTTTTTCTAATGCCTTTGATGCATGTCTATTAAAACCACCCCCCTGGATACCAGTATCGGTCAGTGACCCATTCAAAAAAGGACACTGAGCCCGAGGGCTGGCAATCCCATAATGCTCTGCTCCTTTTAAACAAAGCCGGAGCCTTATAAAACACAAATATCTCATTCAGTAAGGCCAGTATTAATTCAATTAACCTTTATTCATGCAGGGAGGTCCTACTGAGTCCAGGTTTCTGCAGATATTAGTCAGTAGGCGTGATGAAGTGACTCACGGGAAAAGCAGCAGTGTTGGAAAGGAAGGGCCTGTGGTGTGGTCCACAGAGAGAGAGAGGTGGGAGGCACATAGAGATCTAGGGGAGGGCGCTTTCCGGTTCTTTCCATCACAGAGTAGCACAATGTGGACGGTGGAACTGTAGACATTATCGAGTTTTAAGTTTGGTGCAAGGAATGTACAGTTGGTTTTTAATTATACTAATCGATGCTGTTGTTCTACTTTGTAACCTTACATTACTCAGTCACTTGGCAGATGCTCTTATCCAGAGTGGTGTACAGACGTGGAGAGCAGCAGAGTTAGTCTCAGGAACAAAATAATATGATATCGCCGAGAAGGCAAAAGAAGACTCATTAATAATCAATAAGGATATTGTTAGCCTCAACAACAATTTGCAGTGTAACAAGAAAGCACCACTACACAGATTGCACAATTATACCTATAACAATATCCAAGAGGAAATCAAAAGAAAGAAAGAAAGAAAGATGATTGAAGGAAGATCCTGTTGACTGTAAAAGTAAATATCCGATGTATGGTGTGCAGGTGGAAGTTCTGGTGCTATCTTAGAGTGCTTGCTTAATGGCGGTGTGTGATTCAGTCCATTTGAGATCAGGCAGAAGCGGTTTATCCAGGCGGTCAAACAAAGTAGCACATGGTTATCTTAGGTACTGCTCGATGAGCTTCTGAAATCAATAAGACGCTAGCAAGTGCACTGACGGGATTAACGGTTTGACCTTCTCATTATAAGCCCAATGTGATGTCCAGAGACCTGAAAATATGTTTGCAGCAGTGGGCTGTACCTTTCAAGTGTGGCTTTTGAAGGTGCAGCATGTAAAATGTCCAATTGTGCTCTTATTATTCCTGTTATGTTCCCCATGTTCCAATTGGCTGTCCCTTCAACTGTGGTGGCTGAATCCTCTCCCATGGGTACTTGCGTTTTCTCTGTAATCTCCTCATAGGTCACAGAGTGAACATGGAGGAAATCCCCCCTTGTATGGGGAACTGCAAATGCAAACCAGGCAAAAACAGGAAGGAAACATGTTTAGGCATTGAATCTGCGTTTTCTGGCCGCTCGTATTTCAAAATTTTTGTTCAAAACTCGGAAGAATGTTTTCTTAACAAAAAGATCAGTCTTGGACAATGCCTTCTAGGCGTTCTGTGATTAAATAATAGCCTAATAATTTTTAAAAAAGGATTTACATGTGCAAAAGCTGGTTCAGTAGAGCCTCAGAGTTATGGACTGACCACTCTATGTAGGCTACATAATATCTTGGGTATTTAGCGGGCTCTTTATTTGGGCCCCTGTTATCCAGCTGGATTTTGGCGGTAGCAGTTCGGAGTGTCTCTCTCCGTGGTAGCGCAGCCCCCGGGTTACGAGCAGTAGTAATGTCTTACCGAGCCGTTAAGTCTCCTCCAGCTTCTTAATTGCACCGATGCAAAGAAAATGTGTGGTTTTAAAGAAAAGGAGTCATGCTTCACTTTATTACTTAAAGAGCGTGCATATCTTGGTGCCATTGCAAAATAACACAGTGTGGAAACGTTAACAGCGAGATGGGAGAACAAAATCGAATTTGATGAAGAAGTGCCAAAAATTAATTCAAAGATGGACATTGAAGAAACGTCATATTTTTAATTGAGATTGAGAAAGTAAATTATTTGATGATTGGGTTATTAACTTGAACTAAGCATTACAGCTACCAATGAGAAAAGTCCCTTTTATGAAAGGCTTCTGTCATGTAAGTAAACAGTACCACTTGATGAAGGATTTATTATTATAAAGTGGTCTATTTAAAATTTTCTTTTAAAGTTAGGAACATTTTGGTTCCAAATGACCTCCAGGTCCTGTTGTGTTTGTTTTTATTTTTTATACTTATCTTAATATCTGGTTATCACTTGATGTGGCTGGAGGGAAGACCCTTACATAAGTGTAGAATGTCGTGCATTAGCTATGTCACAGTAAATATTGTTGCATACCGATCTGACCAAAAACTGATGTGTTTAAAATATTTACTGTTATTATTATTCCACAAGCTCTGCAACTCCACCCAGTCACAAAGAGGCTTTTTCAATCCAGTATAGTTTCATTCATATGTTTACCTGCAGAGAATTAAGGAATGGAGCTTATAGAAATGTATTTCCTAGAATATAACATGAAGTATTTCGGTTCAGTTCAACTGGATGTTGGAACACAGACTTTTTTTTTTCTATTTTTAAAATATGGTACTGTTTTGAAGTTTTTTTTTTTCAAGCTGACAGGTTTGAAAAAGTGTTTTGCATTCAGTGCAATATCCTCTTTCTCTCTGCCATACCCTGTCTGTTTGCACCATCTCTCCCAGCGTGCTGTTTGTAAAGTTTCAAACGCTAGCGGTCTCTTTCACACAGGGCGGCGTCTGAGCGGCGCTGCGTCTCTGAGCCTATCGCGCTTCAGCGTCGGCCTTCCCGGTCGTTCTCGGGTCACTGAGGGCTCGGTCAACGTTGGCTGAGGTTGAACGGTTTGCTGGGTTGATCTAATTCCGGCTTTTAAAAACAAACAAAACAAAACCTCCCTGCTCGCCGTGCTGTGGCACTCGATTGGCTCTAATCTGGCTCTAATCTGGCTCTAATCTGGCTCTAATCTGGCTCTAATCTGGCTCTGAGTGCCGACACGTCGCTGGGATGTGCTCCTCATCATTTACGCTCCGCCCCGGCAGCCCATTGGCTGTTCTGCCGCCACCGGCCGCTCTTCCAGCAAACGTTTCTGCGAGATTCGCACGCCTAAATCGGTCCCCCGTAGCAGAAATCTGGCGTTTCCTTTCCTCCGCAACGCCTCTGACTCAACATCTCATGCCTTAGCCGCCGCGTTGCTCCATCGCGCCAGACTTCCTTTTTCATCAGGAGGGACGCCATCGTCGCCCTCGCCCACGGCGCTGCTTTCGGTTTTATGGGGAACTCCGCCGGGAGCGGGGCGGGTGGGAGCGGGGCACGGTCCTGAGGGCCCTTGATTGGTGCACGAGGGGGGTCAGCTGACACTCCGCCGTGACCTCGCGTCCTGGGACGAGGAAGCTGAGGACAGCTGAAGCAGATGGAATTATCCGGAGTTCCATAACCCCTTTCAGCCGGCCCGCGTTCGAGTGTGCGTGCGTGGTGCAAATGCGGCTCGGAGCTGGCTACAAATTATGTGGTAATTGGAAGTGCTGACAGTACAAAGCAGGCTCCAAAGACATAATTTGATGGCACTCTCCTGTTACACAATTGTTAGCAGCTGGTTCATTCTAAGACAGAGAGTGTTTCGGGGTGCCATTATTTGTGAATAGGACATTGTGGGGAGTTGTTAAGAGAGAGGGATTCTGGGTTTTTGCGTGGGGTTGTTTCTGATGAGGAAGGCCAATGGAAGTTTCCATCAGAAAATCAACCCATCAGATTGTGGAAAATGTGGGCTTTGTATTTTCAGGTGACATGTGTTTCATAGAGAGGTTTTTTTGAGCTTTTTCAGGGGTGATTTAGTCGGCATTTATTTCATTTTGTGTTCAGTTTGTGGCAGCAGTTTGTGAATTATAGGCTATATTGCCTGAGGGTTATTCAATGACAAATGCAAAAAAACATGCACGCTTCTTACTACCCTGACTCTCAGTGTGGTCTGAATTTCTGAAATCAGTTTGATGAAAGATAATTGTATATTTTTATTAAATTATGGGAGGAGCTTCCTTAAATTCACAGATCAATTGGAGTGTTTTTTGTCTCTTTATTTTTTAGAAAGTACTAATGTGGCCGTGGGCAGTTGGATGTCAGTGGCATGTGTCCTGAGTTTAGGTGGGCAGCCAGTAAACATGAGTAGAAATAGGCTACTCACTGGCTGGCTGTTGTGGTGCGGACTTTCTCACTGAAGCAATACGTTGTGTCAGTATTTCAGCCATGCCGCCATGTTCATTAAAAGGACAGCTTTGGCAGAGCGGCCTGGGAGAGGCAGAGCAGTAGGCCTCATGCGGCAGTTGAGCGTGTGATAATGGGCTCCTCTTTATGACAGCTGCGCTCGCTTTCCGTCCATAACTCCAGACGTGTGTGAGAAAGTGGCAGATGTTAAGTGAGCTGGGTGGAGGGGGGGGTTTGAGGGAGCGGGAGACGAGTGAGGAGGAAGCCGACGGAAGCGGGGGGAGGGGGGGGGGGCGAGGGTGACGGAGGGAAACGGACGGGAGGGCGGCGGAGGGGAGCCGCCGGGACAGAGACGGGGAGAGATGGAGCGAGCGGGAGCGCTTAATTGCTTGGAAGAAATTGCGCCCCAATTGAATTGACTGTCCTCAGGTTACACTCCATTGTAAATGATCGCTTGTCGCCGCGGCTCGGTTGGCGTCTGGCTCAGGTTTAGGGGCCAGTCTGGACTTCATAAGTGAACGGTCGGGAGGATTTATCCATTTATTAGCCGTCACCTCGCTTGGAGTGCGGGGTTAAAAACAATCACTACTTCTGATACGGTGCCATTCCTTAAAGGGAAAGTACCGCTAATTTAGCGCGGTGATCTGTGTGCGCCTGTGGACAGAAGGCTGCCCTTAAAGCCATTTCTCTGAAGCTGGCGGACTGCGTTCCTCTCACCAAATTTTAAAAAAACTTTTAAAGCACTTTTTACCGTTTAAAAAAAAACCTAATAAAAAATAGTATTTTGAAAGGCGTGCTATCAGGACGCCTCTGGAGGATATGCCATGCCAAGGCCCTGTGGGCTATTCCAGTGTATAAATGAAGGCTCAGAAAAATAAAGCCCATCAAATTGGATGTGGAAATATGCTGCATTGTTTACAGAGCCCCCCGGGGATTCGTTAAGTCTCTGGAGACCCTGTTCTGGAGGCTTGGCTCGGTGCTTTATTGAGTTGTGAAGTCTGACAAATGGGGCCGGTCTAATTCCATCTGCCTTGGGCTCCCCTGCATTCCTACAGGTGACCGGGCTGGAGAGCTGGGTGTAGAACGTTCTGGAATGTGGAGGTGGGTGCAGTTTGCCCACTGAGCCCTCGCCCTCACCCTCGCCCTCGCCAGCCTCTGGGTCTGTCATGTGCTAGTATTAGCCTACACTTCTATCCTCAGGTATTGAGAAAACCCAGCCCTCATTGCCATGAAGACCAGTCTCTGCCCGTGTGTGTGTGTGTGTCTGTCTGTGTGTACGCGTTTGTGCATGTTGCCTGTCTTTGTGCTCATGGTTGCGTATGTGTGCGTGTATGTGCGTTTGTTGCCTGTCTTTGTGTCTGCATGTGTGTTTGTGTTTGTGTGTGTGTGTGTGTGTGTGTGTGTACGTGTGCGCCTGTGTGCGTGTTGCTCAGCGGTTGGTGAAGGAAAATCAAACCTTAAGTGGTTCTCAAGCACTTTCAGGACAGAGCTGAATACAAAAGCAGCGCAGTGTGCAGTCTGCAGCCATCGCGGGAGTCAGCACCGTACGCACCTGTTCTGCCTGCCGCATGGAGAGGGGCTCTGCTCCCGTACCCCTCTCAGCCCCGAAAACCCGTCTCTCTCATAGCGCTTCGGCTACTGCTGCAAACCTTCCAGGATGTGAGCTTCTGCCAGCAGTGGCAGAGCAGAGGTACTGATAGAAAGAAAGCAAGCTAAAGGTTGTGAGGAATAGGCTACTTCCACAAGTGTTTTTCTTCCGCAGTTCACTTCAACTGCTGGAACAGAACCTGCAGGTCTGAGCTACACTGTGTTTCTTACCCTGCAGTTACACCATCATAATAAATGCATTTTATACTCTTTTTTTTAAGCTTGAAGTGTGAGGTCAGCAGCATATATTTTTGCCACTGAAACGGCACAGATTTGAGCTCGGTGAGGAAAGGATGCGATTGAAAATGGCTTCACTTCACCCATGGGCACTAGGGTGGCTGTTTCTGCAGTAGGTAGCAGCTGCATCTCTCTGGAAAACCCAGTGCTTTCTGAATAGACATCCCGAAATCAGCCTAAAACCGACACCGTTATTGCACAGAACACCGGGCACAGAAATGAAGCTCATTGAGTAATTAAGACAATGCCAGTGCTGCTGCTTGTAGCTGTGCACGGTGTGATGCTTGCATCTCTCTTTTCACATTATTCGATTGTACTTCTCTGTACTTGAGGGTCTTTAAGGCTGTCGTTACCGCACTGTTTGTTCCCCTTCCTTAAGCACGTTGTTGTCTCTGTGCCTGTGTGCGGAGATTGGGTGTAGTTTCCCCTGGTAGACTGCAGCTGTTAAAATGAGGAGGGGAGGGAGGGAGGGGGATGAAGGGAATATGAGTTTATAGTTGAAGTGAAAGGCAGGAGTTTGACTGGCGCAGTCAGGGACTCGGGTTTTAATAAGTGCACAATGCAGCGGCAGACGCACTGTGAGACTGCACGGGTTTTAATGGGCTCTTAATTATTTCTGAGTGGCTGCATATTGAT